>NW_028318414.1:1947500-2030000 GCF_062004578.1 Staurois parvus
ATTGAAAGCCTTCTGATTATATCTTGTGCAGAAAGCAGCACTGTGTGTTTCCTTATTGGTTTTGGAAGCATTGGCCTTCAATTCAACCTTGGAATCAGCAGATGGAATGCGAGTCTCTGAATAGAGTGATCTATATTTAAGGTATGCCTCCTTGATATTTGTAGCTGCATAGCCTTTTTCTAGAAATTTTTTCTTCAAAAGTGAACTCTGAGTGTCAATGTCTTGCAGAAGGGTACATGTTCTCTTAAGTCTGCAGAATTGCCCAAAGGGCACATTCTTAATCGATTTGGGATGATGGTGACTCTTGACGTGTAGATATGCGTTCCGTGATGTGGGTTTGAAATGTGTCTTGGAAACTATCCGTGAATCCAATCCCACTCTCAGTTCCAAATCTAGGAACACAATGTATTCATCTACCACATAGGTGAATTCAATCCCATACGGGTTGGATTGACAATAGGAAATACATTCCTTGAGTCTAGTGAGATCACCATCCCATATGATGAGAATATCATCTATGTACCGAGTATATAACACTAAATTTGCACCGAATGGGTTGTGCTGCCAAATGTAATTCTGCTCCCAAAATCCCATGAACAGGTTGGCATGGCTGGGAGCAAATTTGGCTCCCATGGCTGTACTTTTGGTCTGCCTATAGAACTTTTCCATAAAGGTGAAATAATTATGGGTAAGTGTGAACTCAATACATCTTAAAAGAAACATAATCTGGAAGGGATGTAAAGAGTGGTCCTTGGCAAAGAAGTGTTGCACTGCCTGAAGACCAAATTCATGGCGAATGCTCGTGTAAAGAGATGACACATCTAAAGAGACCCACTTGTAACTGTTATCCCACCAATAATTGGAAAGGATATCCAATATGTGACCAGAGTCTCTCACGTAAGAGGGTAACTCTACTACCAACTTCTGTAAATAATAATCGATATAGTTGCCCAAATTGCTCGTGAGGCTGTCAATCCCTGATATGATGGGTCTTCCCGGAGGGTTTGTGGCATCCTTATGTATCTTGGGGATATGATACAAGTGGGGTGTCATAAGGAAAAAATTCTTACCAAACAAGAGTTTGCTTTCCTGTTTAGACCTTTCCCTAACTGCAGTGTCTAGTAAAGCTTTAAGAGAGGCTCTATAAGTAATAAAGGGATCTCCAGATAGTGGTTCATACGTATCCGTGTCCCCCAAAAGTCTTTAAGCCTTGCCAAATAAGCCTCCTTGTCCATGATGACTAAGCCCCCTCCTTTATCAGCCTGTCTAATGACCACATCAGAATTCTTTTTAAGTAATTCCAACGACTGTTTATCCCTCGGGGTCATTTGGGAACAATTTTCCAGGTTGGATTTGCAACACATAGTTCTAAAGTCTGCATAGACCACTTCATAGAATGAGGAGATGTAATTGCCTTTAGCTCAATGTGGATGGAATGTAGATTTGGGCTTGAACCCCATATGTGCGATGTGATCACTATAGGAGGGCCCACTAGTGTCCATCTTCCAAGGGCCAAAGGATGTAGGTCCCAATCCTCTATTGGTGCACTGCCACCATCTGTCCAAAGATCCTCCAGAATGGCCAAAGCCTCTTTTTCTGGATCTATATCAGATAGGGAATCATTGATGTTGTAGCAATCATTTCCCTCCCTGGCCTCTGTACTCAGATTTGTTTATAGAGGAATATCTCTGAAGAGTGAGACTACGTGTAAATCTATTGAGATCAATGAAGAGCTCAAAAAAATTGGGCAAATTGGGGGGTGCAAAATTCAAACCCTTCTGCAGCAAACTATATTCTGAAGGTAGCTTTAGATAGATTGTAGATCTTAATGGTACTGCACTCTTGCACTATTTCTTGCCCCTTTTTGGACTGGACCCCACCTCTCCTTCCTCTACGGGTTCTCCAGATCATTTCCATCTGAATGAGTCTCCTGAAAGGGGACCCTTCTCTAAAAAAGGTTGTGTGCTGTTCCGAATGGTTGAAGAGGTGGAGAGCATGGGGCCTGGCTCTGCTGGTACTGAAACTGTATGAGGTGGTGGAACCTGCTTCCTCAGTGAGCCTACATTGGATGTGTGATGCTCTCTGGCTGGGCTAACAGATAACACAGATGCCCTAGAATGATATACTTGTGTGAAGGAAATGTCCTGACCATTAGTGGTGTTGACGCATGGAACTGGGTCTAAATGTGAAACCTCTCTAGGGTATTGAAAAACCTTGTTATACTGGGTATTGTTATAACTACTCTTATAAACCCTTCCTACACTGATGGTTTTTCTTAATATTTTTATAGTTGTAATTCTTATTCATATTTGTATTTAAATGACCTCTAAACCCATGTGACTCTGATTGGCCAGAGTGAAGAGGAGGATGCGGGGCACTGACCCTCCCTGAGTGGGTGTCTGTGGGCCCCTGACCAGTGCCCATTCTAGCCATAGAGTGGCCTTTGGATAGGTTCACTCTATTAGATGATTGAACTAGATTAGACTGTACCAATCTACCACCATTAGGCGGGGATGGTTTTCCTTTTCGTTTCCAATTGTGCTCTCTACCAGACATGAAATCTGCCCTATCCCTTTCAAATTTGTGGGCCTTCTTACTAATGAGATTGGCCTCAAAAGTGCATATGGCATCGTTAATATTATTGTCCCACTCCGTGAAGGATGCTAGATGTGTGAAAGCCTCTAGGTCTTTTGGTGTTTGGGAGAGCTAAATTTGGATGTTTTTCAGATTCCTCTCTCGCTGTTTAATCACTGTTAGCATCCAACCCTTGCTGCATTCTCTAGATAGATTATACCATTCTTCCTTGAGATCTGCCTCTAGAAAATCGCAACTATTTGTGATCCTCAAACCCCTAGGGGCTCTTTTAACCTCCATGTACTTCTGTAGTGATAGGATATCCCACCACTGAACCATCTCTACTTCTAGGAGATGTTTGAGGTGGTGGAATTTGGAGGACATATATTCCTCCTCCATGATGGCTGAATCCCTATAACCAGACTGTTGTAGTGGCGCGACACGGCCATGTGATTCATAATAATCTACACTATTAGAAAAACCCTTGGCAAGGGAGTTTCTTCTCATTAATCTTTCCTAAATAGAAATCACCATGATTATGGTCCAAGAAAGGACCCAAAATATAGGTCCAAATGTAGAATAGGTCCAAATGTTCAAAAGTCCCTGGTAAGACGTGGTATGCTGAAGACAAGCAGCCGGTGACCCCAAAATGTGGATGCACTCCGAAATAAAACAAACGAAACCAGCGCTCCAATCCTCATGCAAACTTGAAAATAGTCAGGATGCCAACCGAAAAGGTGCTGCCCTTCAAAGATCGGGAAATCTCACCACTAGTAAAAAAGAACAAACAAGGACGCACTCTCATCATGCATTACCGTGGTAACCACGTGTTTTAATGAATAGACAAATGATTATATACTCACAAACCAACGATATTAAAAGCAGTGTAAATGGTCCACAAAAACAGTCGCATGTGCTAAGTCTGTGATGCGGATGATCTGACGCGTTTCGGGAGCTAAACCCCCTTCCTCAGAGCTAAGCATGAACCTGCTAGCCACAATCTTACATACCAAAGAAATATCAAAAAGGGAAAATAAGACACTCCCACTCACTCCCAGCAGCCCACTGACTAAGGGAGGAAAAAAAAAAAAAAACAACCTGTGAATTGCATATAGCATACACAGATAAACACACATAGGGTGCACATGTAAAAAGAATAAAATGAAGACACACTTGCTTATTGTCCCTCAGGGAGTGGCCCCAACCCTCAATGTACGGTCACCGTAAAAAGTAAACTCCCCCAATATGGAACAGCTAGGGCAACACACACTAATGCACACCAAGATG
Organism: Staurois parvus; assembly: GCF_062004578.1. Lineage (NCBI taxonomy): Eukaryota > Metazoa > Chordata > Amphibia > Anura > Ranidae > Staurois > Staurois parvus. The sequence goes on from NW_028318414.1 coordinate 1,951,362, forward strand.
GATAATTGATAGATAAGTAGATGTTAATGAATGGATAATAATGCGGCCCTTACCCGGTAATCGTACATGTAGACTGGAAGATAATCGGGGCAGATGAAACCAGCACGGCGTCCGAGTACTCCGCCACGCTTCTGGGTGGGAACATGCAGGGCTCCATGGTGTGGGCACGACGCGACCCACCAACGCACGCGCCCCGAATGTCACTCGGGGCCGCACCACACATGAACAGTGCACGTGCACCCCATCAAGTCACGGACTGCGCATGCGCCAGGTGTCAGGAATGGACTGGTCAGCAATGGTGGGACTCACCTGCCTTATGGGCTGCAGTACCAGGGCTGGCCAGCGGGTGCTCCCAGCAATCAGAGACTCAACCCTGCAGCCAGCCAAACACCTGAAACTGCTTATGCAGGTGTATTTAAGGGATGGCCAGACCTGCAGACTCTGCCTTGGTGTGTGTTTTTCCTGGGCCCTGTATCTTGTTCCTGCATCCTGTTCCTGTCCCTGTCGTGTTGCTGACCCTGCTTGATCTGGACCTCTGCTGACTTCTCCTGTTCTGATCCCTGGCTTGTGACCCCGACCATTCTCTGCCTGACCCCCCTGTACCTACCTGCCTGTTAGTTGCTGTACCCGGCTCGTGACCTGACTACTCTCTGCCTGCTCCTCCTGCTCCTACCTGCCCGTTTGTTATTGACCCGGCCTGCCTGGCGACGCTTGCATTGTATGTATTGTTATCTGTGGGTGGTTAGGTTTGTTTGCACTGTGTTATGTTTTAGTATTGCACTGCGTTTATGTTTGTATTGTTAGTCTTGAATAAATTATATTGTTTATAACTTATCTGAAGCCTGCATTTCCCTGCGTCAGTCACATACCTCTGGTCATCACACCCCGGAGCCCTGACACCAGGGTACTGGGCTGCCCAACACTGTGTGCACGTCATAAGGTGCATGAAAGTCAACAAAATGAAGAACAAATAAATTGATAATGAATAAATTGATGAATAAAATAAATAAATGAAATGAGAAAAAAAAATGCCCTTTTTGATATTTCTTTGGTATATAAGGTTGTGGCCAGCAGGTTCATGCTTAGCTCTGAGGAAGGGGGTTTAGCTCCCGAAACGCGTCAACTCATCCGCATCACAGACTTAGCACATGCGACTGTTTTTGTGGACCATTTACACTGCTTTTAATATCATTGGTTTGTGAGTATATAATCATTTGTCTATTCATTAAAACACGTGGTTACCACGGTTATGCACGATGAGAGTGCTCCCTTGTTTGTTCTTTTTTTTACTAGTGGTGAGATTTCCTGATCTTTGAAGGGCAGAACCTTTTCAGTTGGCATCCTGACTATTTTCAAATTTGCATGAGGATTGGAGCGCTGGTTTCGTTTGTTTTATTTCGGACTGCACACACTAATATATATAATTTTTTTTTTGGGGGGGGGACAAACAAGGCTTTCTTTTTTAAAACACACCTGACATTCATCTTTTCCACGACTGTAAATCAGGAATCCAGCACATTGCAGCTCACTTCTAAGGCACTCCAGCGCTGGAGGGCAAGAGGCCAAGGTCACTGACCTTTCCGCAATAACGTAAGGATCACTGCAAGAAATGAATGAAAAAACAAAAAATCTTTATTTGAACATGATTTTATTTTTACAGTCAATTGTATTCAAGGTTTCACTTTCTTCTCAATATCCACACATCCTGGCTGACCATGGACATTATATGGTGGCCCAGGCTTGGCTACATGCTGGCTCATTTCTCACTTTCAGCCCTCATTTACATCTTAGACCACTACACCTCTACTCAGAAAAAAAAATATTTTGTATAAGGGACCATAGGGAAACGGAGGGAAATGGGAGGATTGGCATAGAAACATAGAAGAGTGATGGTAGAATAAGACCAAGTGACAAACAATGGACCACTTAGTATTTTTCTGCTGTCACTGTTCTAGTTTTCTATGACAATCATCCCATCCCTGGCTACAGCTGCTACCTGGACCTTAGTAACATCTGTGAAATCTAGGAGTATCTGGGCTCTGAATTTACCTCTTGCAGGACCCCCTGCTCTAGTCTCCCCTTCATTAATTGGAGGTGGCTCATCACCTTAGGACAAAAAGATATACTATTTATGCTGCAAAGTGTGGAAGGGTCAAGAACCTGTGAGGTTTTAATTGCGGTCTACATTCCTATTAATATTGTCCCTCACTTCCCGTCATCACAGAAAGCAATTAAACAGCTTTCTAACATGGACAAAGACAAAAATAAATTTATAGCAGGGAAGCGTTAATACTTGTAAAGTAATTATATTGCTCTTCATGCTTTACTGTCCCTCTGAAAATGGGTCACAATTGGGTCAAAAACAGAAATAAAAAAAAAATAAAAATTGTGTTTTTAACGCTTTTGCACTCTATTCAAAACTAAATAAAATATCAGAGTCCAGGGTTAATGACCAGATCAGTAGGGCGATATGCTAAAGCTCAATTCCAGGCAAATAAAGTCATCCCATGAACTACTTTTGCTATCCAGTAAACACAGCAACTGACCTACAGCCAGAAGGTTTGCTTTGCTGTAGTGCTGTGTAATAAGAAGCACAACACAGGCATCATATCATGACATTCAAGACAGGCCTGCATCTGATTGATGTCTGTGAGAAACTTTTTTAGGTTTACATCAACATTCTGCAAGATCTGAAGCAATTCATAAGATCAAGTCCTTCCCTACAACTAGATGAAACTTAACCCTTCCATACAGACCTGACATTCTTTATCCTCTTATGAGGTGAATTTATATCAGAACTGTTCAGCAGACTGTGTTGAACAAAACAAAAGTTCTGATTAGTGGCTAACAAACCGCTGATCAGAGCTATTCATCTAAAATGTGTCCCCCCAGCTTGTTGCCACTTCTCTGCCTCTCACCTCTTGCTTCCTGCTCCTCCACTCCCCTGTCACTAGCTGCTAAACTAGCTCCCCAAGCTACTGCCCCACTCAATGTAAAGAGAAGGGAAAAATTCCCCTGTATAAACACAGACAGAAAATATAAAATGAACAACTATTTCATGTGCATGTAGTTCAGAGCTTGTAGTTTATGCCCTCCAATGCCCAACCCAGAATGTATACAATATATAGAAAATGGATATAAAAATCATACCATATCTACCCATTTTAGAAAAGTACATACAGTAATTGAGTATATGCTAGAGCCCTTAAGAGACCTTGAGAGGAATAAAAGTTAGCGAAAATCTCCAAAAAGGTGACTAAATGGATATTTGATATGAATTGCCTACATCTGAATGGTTAAAATATTGAATTAGACATTAACTGCTTTATTAGTGATTAGTAGCTTGAAGAGGTGTCCATAGAGATGGGTTTTAGGTATACACCTCTTTTGTTACTGTTGATCAGTTTTTCATCTATTTTACTGAGGGGTTTATACGTAGTTTCCTTTTCGGTAACCTTCTGTATAATGTATGGATTTTAGTTTTCGTTGTAGATTTTATATATATATATATATATATATATATATATATATATATATATATATATATATATTCGGAAATATACATTTTTAATAATTTTTTTTCCATGTCTATGTATTTTATATTTATTTTAGTTGAATATGTTGTTCTAAAATACATTGGATGCTTGAGCTGCACTTATTTTCAGCTAGATGAATGCGATTTATGCTAGTTAATCCTTGTACGCTGTTTATACATGTGGGATTTGTAGAGATCCAACTATATAAAAGGTAGGGCCATACACTGCCAGACTATAACCTTAAAAAAGTAGTCTAATGACAAAACGCTCCGCGGTGGAGGCAGAGAGTGAGGTTGTGTGCTGAAAATCTTGATACACAGAGTGACTGGCTTCTGCTCTGCTGACAGCGAGGCTCAGCTGGATATTTTCCTATAAGTGGTTCTTATGTTATGCGTTTCAAGATTCAGGCTTGTAAGTTCAATTTTTCTTTATATAGTATATTCCCATTTAAAATAATATACTTTATTGTCTTTATTCTCCTTATGCTTCCCGATTGAATACCAGTGGGGAGATATTAGAGGAGTGTATTATTGAAAAGTATCAGGAGTCTGCCAGGAGGTGTTTAAGGTGTATGTGCCAATCTGGGGAAGGAGAGGCATTCAAAAATGTTGAGTGGCTCTCCAATTGTTTGATGAAGTGCAACACTACACTTCAGTGCATATGGATACTCACTTATTTCTTAGAAGATATACTGTGAATCTGATGTTGGATTAATCACAGGTGTTGGGGAATCCGGACTTTTTCCTGGAAATGAAAGGACTTTTGTTTGATTTTTATTATTGCACAATATATGATGTAGTTTTAGTTTCATGGTTTATAGGATGAGGTGTGGATATATTATCTTTATTGCTTCCCAACTTTGATTTTAGTATATATAATTTAATTTGATTTAATGTTATGTTACGAGGAGATAGATTTATGACACATATTAGTGCTGTACATGGGGTAATAGTTTACTGTACTTTTATTCATTAACCACTTGCCTACCAGGCACTTATACCCCCTTCCTTACCAGGCCAATTTTCAGCTTTCAGCGCTGCCGCACTTTGATTGACAATTGCGCGGTCATGCAACATTGTACCCATATGAAATTTTGATCATTTTTTTCTCACAAATAGAGCTTTCTTTTGGTGGTATTTAATCGCCACTGGGCGCTTTACTTTTTGCGCTATAAATTAAAAATGTGCAAAAAATTTGAAAAAAAAAAAAAGTTTGTTTCTTTTATAAAATTTTTCAAACAGGTATTTTTTCTCCTTCACTGATTTGCGTAGATGAGGCGGCACTGATGGGCACTGATAGGCGGCACTGATGGGCACTGATAGGCAGCACTAAAGGGCACTGATAGGCAGTACTAATGAGGTGGCACGGATAGGCGGCACTGATAGACAGCACTAATTAGGGGTCACGGATAGGCGGCACTGATAGGCGGCACTGATGATGGGTACTGATAGACGGCACTGACTGGCATCACTTCTGGGCACTGACTGGCGGCACTGACTGGTGGCACTGACTGGCAGCACTGCTGGGCTGCACTGGTGGGTGGCACTGGTGGGCAGCACTGGTGGGTGGGCACAGGTGGGTGGCACTGGTGGGCACAGGTGGGTGGCACTGGTGAGTGGGCACAGGTGGGTGGCACTGCTGGGCACATGTAGGTGGCACTTCTGGGCACAGGTAGGTGGCACTGCTGGGAACGGGTGGGCGGGGCTAGTGGGCGCACTGCTGGGCGGAACTTGCGGGTGTCACTGCTGGGCACCGATCATCAGGGGACTGATCATCAGTGCCCTGATGATCGGTGCCGATCCCCGCTCTGACAACTGCCGGTTCTCGGCAGTACTTTCCTCACGATCTGACAGCGTGAGGAAAGTGCAGCCGAGAACCGGCACTTGCATTGCCCTGTGATCAGCGTGTCATTGGACACCGCTGATCATGTGGTAAAAGGCCGGTGGGATCGGCCTTTCACCACATCACGTGATCAGCTGTGTCCGTAGGACACAGCGATCACGGAGATCGCCGGGTGCGCGCCCCCGGGGGCGCGCAGGAGAGCGCGTTCGGGGAGGATGTCATATGACGTCCACTCAGAACTGGCCGGCCGCGGTGAAGCCGTCATTTGGCTATGCGCGGTCGGCAAGAAGTTAATTGTGTTTTAATACAGCAACTACACATGCATTTTTTGATTAATAGGGTTTAGATATTTATTAGTCACTATTCACAAGTGACTTTATGGAATTAGCTCGTAGAGGATTACCGGTATATAAAATTTACAGATGAAACTTATTTACTCATAGCATTAGCACAGTTAAAGTGCAGCTGAACTGAACAAAATCACATTTGCTATGTTATAAAGAACAGTCAGAAATGTTAATTGTGTCTAAGCAGTGAGCGTACCTAGGCACTCCTGTGCCTTCAGCCTCAAAACTGTTTGCAGTGAGATTTTGCAATATCGTTTCTGTGCTGTTCACTATTGTGTACTTGCTGAGGCTCTGACATCAGGAAGCAAAGTTTTGCCTCTACCAATATGGCTGCCTCTACAGAGATACAGTGCAAAACAAGACATGGTAAAGTAAGTAGTGAAGCTAATATTAGCAGCAAGGAGAGTAAAAGCATTACTGGTAACTAGTCCTTTTTTGTCTTTTTTTTCACCTTCCTCTGATACAACTTCGGGTTTTGATGATGCAAGTTTTTTTTTTCCCTATGTTGAACTTTACTTGTGTTTAACCTATGAATCTACTACTAGGATTATATAATGTACTATAGCCACTAGAACAATGAACAAAAAAACCTGAAACATATCGTCATTAGCCTCAATGGTTTATTGGGAAAACACAAATTCTGGTTGGATTAAAAATGTACAGCATGTTGTGTGTTCATGCTGTTACTCACCCATTTTTACATGGAGACCTTCGAGACATCAGCACTACAAAATCCCTGGACTTGCTTTGCTTTACAGGAGGAGAAGTTATATGAAATATTTTATCATCATCACTGGCAGTTTCAACTACTTTACAGCTCCTACAAATAAATAAAAAGGCATAAACTTAAAAAAGCTCCAAAAACATCAAAAAGGAAATGGTATTGTGTTTCTCTTTTTCTTTTTTTTAACAGATCTAGTGTAACAGAAGTCAGTTTGGTACCAAACAACGGTATGGATTCAGCTTTGAAAATTCTTGTTTCTGTGTATAATTTGTGATTACACAGTATATGCCCATAACAACAGATTATAGTGGGATTTGAATTGCTCTTCTTTCTCTCAATGCAGGCCTGTGGGGTATATTTAAAAAGAATGTGTAACTTTCAGTAATGGTTAACCATTCCCTGTGATTTAACATGAGAGAGAGTGAAAGAGAAAAGGAGAGAGAGGGGAGAGGGGGGGGAAGAGAGAGGGGAGAGGGGGGGAAAGAGAGAGGGGAGAGGGGGGGAAAGAGAGAGGGGAGAGGGGGGGAAAGAGAGAGGGGAGAGGGGGGGAAAGAGAGAGGGGAGAGGGGGGGAAAGAGAGAGGGGAGAGGGGGGGGAAAGAGAGAGGGGAGAGGGGGGGAAAGAGAGAGGGGAGAGGGGGGGAAAGAGAGAGGGGAGAGGGGGGGAAAGAGAGAGGGGAGAGGGGGGAAAGAGAGAGGGGGGAAAGAGAGGGGGGGGGGGAAAGAGAGGGGGGGGGGAAAGAGAGAGGGGGGACGAGGGGGGGACGAGGGGGGGAGGGAAGGAGAGAGAGGGGGGAGAGGGGGGGAAGAGAGAGGGGAGAGGGGGGGGAAGAGAGAGGGGAGAGGGGGGGGAAGAGAGAGGGGAGAGGGGGGGAAAGAGAGAGGGGAGAGGGGGGGAAAGAGAGAGGGGAGAGGGGGGGAAAGAGAGAGGGGAGAGGGGGGGGAAGAGAGAGGGGAGAGGGGGGGGAAGAGAGAGGGGAGAGGGGGGGAAAGAGAGAGGGGAGAGGGGGGGAAAGAGAGAGGGGGGAAAGAGAGGGGGGGAAAGAGAGAGGGGGGAAAGAGAGAGGGGGGAAAGAGAGAGGGGGGGAAAGAGAGAGGGGGGGAAAGAGAGAGGGGGGGAAAGAGAGAGGGGGGAAAGAGAGAGGGGGGAAAGAGAGAGGGGGAAAGAGAGAGGGGGAAAGAGAGAGGGGGGAAAGAGAGAGGGGGAAAGAGAGAGGGGGAAAGAGAGAGGGGGAGAGGGAAGGAGAGGGAAGGAGAGAGAGGAGGGGAGAGAGGGGGAGAGAGAGGGGGGGAGAGAGGGGGGGAGAGAGAGGGGGGAGAGGGGGGAGAGGGAGAAAGGGAGAGAAAGGGGGGGAGAAAGGGGGGGGGGGAAGGGGGGGGGAGAAAAAGGGAGAGACAGAAAAATGTGAGGGGGGGAGAGAGAAGGGGGAAAGGGGGGGGGGGAGAGCGAGAAAGAGGGGGGGGGAGCGAGAAAGGAGAGGGAGAGCGAGAAAGGAGAGGGAGAGCGAGAAAGGAGAGCGAGAAAGGAGAGGGAGAGCGAGAAAGGAGAGCGAGAAAGGAGAGGGAGAGCGAGAAAGGAGAGGGAGAGAGAGAGCGAGAAAGGAGAGGGAGAGAGAGAGCGAGAAAGGAGAGGGAGAGCGAGAGGGAGAAAGGAGAGCGAGAGGGAGAAAGGAGAGCGAGAGGGAGAAAGGAGAGCGAGGGTGAGAAAGGAGAGCGAGAGGGAGAAAGGAGAGCGAGGGCGAGAAAGGAGAGGGAGAGCGAGAAAGGAGAGCGAGAGGGAGAGCGAGAAAGGAGAGGGAGAGCGAGAAAGGAGAGGGAGAGCGAGAAAGGAGAGGGAGAGCGAGAAAGGAGAGGGAGAGCGAGAAAGGAGAGGGAGAGCGAGAAAGGAGGGGGAGAGCGAGAAAGGAGAGGGAGAGCGAGAAGGGAGAGGGGAGAGGGGAGAGGGGAGAGGGGAGAGCGGAGAGGGGAGAGCGAGAGGGAAGAGGGGGAGCGAGAGAGGGGGAGTGAGAGAGGGGGAGAGAGAGAAAGAGGGGGGAGGGGGAGAGCGGAGAGCGAGAACGGAGAGGGAGAGCGGAGAGGGGAGAGGGGAGAGCGGAGAGCGGAGAGGGGAGAGGGGAGAGGGGAGAGGGGAGAGCGGAGAGGGGAGAGCGAGAGGGGAGAGGGAGAGCGAGAGAGCGAAAGGAGAGGGAGAGCGAGAGAGGGGGAGAAAGAGGGGGGAGGGGGAGAGGGAGAGCGGAGAGGGGAGAGGGGAGAGGGGAGAGCGGAGAGGGGAGAGGGGAGAGCGAGAGGGGAGAGGGAGAGCGAGAGAGCAAAAGGAGAGGGAGAGCAAGAGAGGGGGAGCGAGGGAGGGGGAGAGGGAGAGGGGAGAGGGGAGAGGGAGAGCGAGAGAGGGGGAGAAAGAGGGGGAGGGGGGAGGGGGAGAGGGGAGAGGGGAGAGGGGAGAGCGGAGAGCGGAGAGGGGAGAGGGGAGAGGGGAGAGGGGAGAGGGAGAGCGGAGAGGGAGAGGGGAGAGCGAGAGAGCGAAAGGAGAGGGAGAGCGAGAGAGCGAAAGGAGAGGGAGAGCGAGAGAGCGAAAGGAGAGAGAGAGCGAAAGGAGAGGGAGAGCGAGAGAGGGGGAGAGCGAGAGAGGGGGAGAGCGAGAGAGGGGGAGAGCGAGAGAGGGGGAGAGCGTAGAGGGCGAGCGTAGAGGGCGAGCGTAGAGGGCGAGCGTAGAGGGCGAGCGTAGAGGGCGAGCGTAGAGGGCGAGCGTAGAGGGGAGAGCGTAGAGGGGAGAGCGTAGAGGGCGAGCGTAGAGGGGAGAGCGGAGAGGGGAGAGCAAGAGGGGAGAGCAAGATGGGAGAGGGGAGAGCAAGAGGGGAGAGGGAGAGCGAAAGGAGAGCGAAAGGAGAGCGAAAGGAGAGGGAGAGCGAGAGAGGGGGAGAGAGAGAAAGAGGGGGGAGGGGGAGAGCGAGAGGGAGAGCGAGAAAGGAGAGGGAGAGCGAGAAAGGAGGGGGAGAGCGGAGAAGGGAGAGGGGAGAGGGGAGAGGGGAGAGCGGAGAGCGGAGAGGGGAGAGCGGAGAGCGAGAGCGAGAGAGCGAAAGGAGAGGGAGAGCGAGAGAGGGAGAGGGGAGAGCGGAGAGGGGAGAGCGGAGAGGGGAGAGCGGAGAGGGGAGAGCGAGAGGGGAGAGGGGAGAGGGAGAGCGAGAGAGCAAAAGGAGAGGGAGAGCAAGAGAGGGGGAGCGAGGGAGGGGGAGAGGGAGAGGGGAGAGGGGAGAGCGGAGAGCGGGAGGGGAGAGGGGAGAGGGAGAGGGGAGAGGGGAGAGGGAGAGCGTGAAAGGAGAGGGAGAGCGAGAGAGGGGGAGAAAGAGGGGGAGGGGGGAGAGGGGAGAGCGGAGAGGGGAGAGCGGAGAGCGGAGAGCGGAGAGGGAGAGGGGAGAGGGGAGAGGGGAGAGCGGAGAGGGGAGAGCGGAGAGGGGAGAGCGGAGAGGGGAGAGCGGAGAGGGAGAGCGGAGAGGGAGAGCGGAGAGCGGAGAGGGAGAGCGGAGAGCGAGAGAGCGGAGAGGGAGAGCGAGAGAGCGAAAGGAGAGGGGGAGCGAGAGAGGGGGAGAGCGGAGAGGGAGAGCGTAGAGGGGAGAGCGGAGAGGGGAGAGCGGAGAGGGGAGAGCGGAGAGGGGAGAGCGGAGAGGGGAGAGCAAGAGGGGAGAGCAAGAGGGGAGAGGGAGAGCGAAAGGAGAGCGAAAGGAGAGCGAAAGGAGAGGGAGAGCGAAAGGAGAGGGAGAGCGAGAGAGGGGGAGAGAGAGAAAGAGGGGGGAGGGGGAGAGCGAGAGGGAGAGCGAGAAAGGAGAGGGAGAGAGAGAAAGGAGAGGGAGAGCGAGAGGGAGAGCGAGAGCGCAGAGGGGAGAGGGAGAGCGGAGAGGGAGAGCGGAGAGCGAGAGAGGGGGGAGAGCGAGAGGGAGAGCGAGAGCTGAGAGGGAGAGGGGAGAAAGGAGAGGGAGAGGGAGAGGGGAGAAAGGAGAGGGAGAGCGAGAAAGGAGAGGGAGAGCGAGAAAGGAGAGGGAGAGCGAGAAAGGAGAGGGAGAGCGGAGAGGGAGGCGGAGAGGGAGAGCGAGAGAGGGGGAGAGAGAGAAAGAGGGGGGAGAGGGAGAGCGAGAAATTAGAGGGAGAGCGGAGAGGGAGAGAGGGAAAGCAAAAGGGAGAGCGAGAGGGGAGAGCGAGAAAGGAGAGCGAGGCAGAGGGGGAGAGCGAGGCAGAGGGGGAGAGCGAGGCAGAGGGGGAGAGCGAGGCAGAGGGGGAGAGCGAGGCAGAGGGGGAGAGCGAGGCAGAGGGGGAGAGCGAGGCAGAGGGGGAGAGCGAGGCAGAGGGGGAGAGCGAGAAAGAGGGGGGAGGAGGAGAGGGAGAGCGGAGAGCGAGAGAGGGAGAGCGAGAGAGGGAGAGAGAGAGAGGGAGAGAGGGAGAGGGAGAGAGGGAGAGCGAGAGAGAGAGGGGGGAGGGGAGAGCAAGAGCGAGAGGGGAGAGCGAGAGGGGAGAGAGAGAAAGGAGAGGGAGAGGGAGAAAGGAGAGGGAGAAAGGAGAGGGAGAGGGAGAAAGGAGAGGGAGAGGGAGAGCGAGAGAGGGGAGAGCGAGAGAGGGGAGAGCGAGAGAGGGGAGAGCGAGAGAGGGGAGAGCAAGAGGGAGAGAGAGAGGGGGGAGAGAGAGAGGGGGGAGAGAGAGAGTGGGGAGAGAGAGAGGGAGAAGGGAGAGGGAGAAGGGAGAGGGAGAAGGGAGAGGGAGAGCGGAGAGGGAGAGGGAGAGCGAGAGCGAGAGGGAGAGCGAGAGGGAGAGCGAGAGGGAGAAGGAGAGCGAGAGGGAGAAGGAGAGCGAGAGGGAGAGCGAGAGCGGAGAGGGAGAGCGAGAGCGAGAGCGGAGAGGGAGAGGGAGAGCGGAGAGGGAGAGCGGAGAGCGAGAGGGAGAGCGGAGAGCGAGAGGGAGAGCGGAGAGGGAGAGCAAGAGAGGGGGAGAGAGAGAAAGAGGGGGAGGGGGAGAGCAAGAGGGAGAGCGAGAGGGGAGAGGGAGATGGAGAAAGGAGAGAGAGAGGGGAGAGCGGAGAGGGAGAGCGGAGAGGGAGAACGAGAGGGGAGAGCGGAGAGGGAGAGCGGAGAGGGAGAGCGGAGAGGGAGAGCGGAGAGGGAGAGCGAGAGGAAGAGCGGAGAGGGAGAGCGAGAGGAAGAGCGGAGAGGGAGAGCGAGAGGAAGAGCGGAGAGGGAGAGCGAGAGGAAGAGCGGAGAGGGAGAGCGAGAGGAAGAGCGGAGAGGGAGAGCGAGAGGAAGAGCGGAGAGGAAGAGCGGAGAGGAAGAGCGGAGAGGAAGAGCGGAGAGGAAGAGCGGAGAGGGAGAGCGGAGAGGGAGAGCGAGAGAGGGGGAGAGAGAAAGAGGGGGGAGGGGGAGAGCGAGAGGGAGAAGGGAGAAGGGAGAGGGAGAGCGAGAGCAAGAGCGGAGAGGGAGAGGGAGAAGGAGAGGGAGAGGGAGAAGGGAGAGCGGAGAGCGGAGAGGGAGAGCGAGAGAGCGAGAGGGAGAAGGGAGGCGGAGAAGGGAGAGGAAGGCGGAAAGGGAGAGGGAGGCGGAGAGGGAGAGCGGAGAGGGAGAGCGGAGAGGGAGAGCGGAGAGGGAGAGCGGAGAGGGAGAGCGGAGAGGGAGAGCGGAGAGGGAGAGCGGAGAGGGGAGAGGGAGAGAGAGAAAAAGAGTGGTAGAGCGAGAGAGAGAGAAAGGAGAGGGAGAGAGAGAAAGGAGAGGGAGAGGGAGAGCGGAGAGGGAGGCGGAGAGGGAGAGAGAGAAAGAGGGGGGAGAGCGAGAGGGAGAGAGAGAAAGGAGAGGGAGAGAGAGAAAGGAGAGGGAGAGGGAGAGCGGAGAGGGAGAGCGGAGAGGGAGTGCGGAGAGCGAGAGAGGGGGGAGGGCGAGAGGGAGAGCGAGAAAGGAGAGGGAGAGGGAGAGCGAGAAAGGAGAGGGAGAGGGAGAGCGAGAAAGGAGAGGGAGAGGGAGAGCGAGAAAGGAGAGGGAGAGGGAGAGCGAGAAAGGAGAGGGAGAGGGAGAGCGAGAAAGGAGAGGGAGAGCGAGAAAGGAGAGGGAGAGGGAGAGCGAGAAAGGAGAGGGAGAGGGAGAGCGAGAAAGGAGAGGGAGAGCGAGAAAGGAGAGGGAGAGCGAGAAAGGAGAGGGAGAGCGAGAAAGGAGAGGGGGAGCGAGAAAGGAGAGGGGGAGCGAGAAAGGAGAGGGGGAGCGAGAAAGGAGAGGGGGAGCGGAGAGGGAGAGCGAGAGAGGGGGAGAGAGAGAAAGAGGGGGGAGGGGGAGAGTAAGAGGGAGAGCGAGAGCGGAGAAAGGAGAGGGAGAGCGAGAAATTAGAGGGAGAGCGGAGAGGGAGAGAGAGAAAGAGGGGGGAGTGGGAGAGCAAGAGGGAAAGCAAAAGGGAGAGCGAGAGGGGAGAGCGAGAAAGGAGAGGGAGGCGGAGGGGGAGAGCGAGAAAGAGGGGGAGAGCGAGAAAGAGAGGGAGAGCGAGAAAGAGGGGGAGAGCGAGAAAGAGGGGAGAGCGAGAAAGAGGAGGGAGAGCGGGAGAGGGAGAGCGGGAGAGGGAGAGCGGGAGAGGGAGAGCGGGAGAGGGAGAGCGGGAGAGGGAGAGGGAGAGCGGGAGAGCGAAAGAGGGGGGAGGGGAGAGCAAGAGCGAGAGGGGAGAGGAGAGGGAGAAAGGAGAGGGAGAGGGAGAAAGGAGAGGGAGAGGGAGAAAGGAGAGGGAGAGGGAGAAAGGAGAGGGAGAAGGAGAAAGGAGAGGGAGAGCGAGAGCGGAGAGCGAGAGCGAGAGGGGAGAGTGAGAGCGGAGAGGGGAGAGCAAGAGGGGAGAGCAAGAGGGAGAGCGGAGAGGGAGAGCGGAGAGGGAGAGCGGAGAGGGAGAGCGGAGAGCGGAGAGCGAGAGGAGAGCGGAGAGCGGAGAGCGGAGAGGGAGAGCGGAGAGCGGAGAGCGAGAGGGAGAGCGGAGAGCGAGAGGGAGAGCGGAGAGGGAGAGCGGAGAGGGAGAGCGGAGAGGGAGAGCGGAGAGGGAGAGCGGAGAGGGAGAGCGGAGAGGGAGAGCGAGAGGGAGAGCGAGAGGGAGAGCGAGAGAGGGGGAGAGAGAGAAAGAGGGGGAGGGGGAGAGCAAGAGGGAGAGCGAGAGCGGAGAGGGAGATGGAGAAAGGAGAGCGAGAGGGGAGAGCGGAGAGGGAGAGCGGAGAGGGAGAGCGAGAGGGGAGAGCGGAGAGGGAGAGCGGAGAGGGAGAGCGGAGAGGGAGAGCGGAGAGGGAGAGCGGAGAGGGAGAGCGGAGAGGGAGAGCGGAGAGGGAGAGCGGAGAGGGAGAGCGGAGAGGGAGAGCGAGGGGGAGAGAGAGAGAGGGGGAGAGAGAGAAAGAGGGGGAGGGGGAGAGCAAGAGGGAGAGCGAGAGGGAGAGCGAGAGCGGAGAGGGAGATGGAGAAAGGAGAGCGAGAGGGGAGAGCGGAGAGGGAGAGCGGAGAGGGAGAGCGAGAGGAAGAGCGGAGAGGGAGAGCGAGAGGAAGAGCGGAGAGGGAGAGCGAGAGGAAGAGCGGAGAGGGAGAGCGAGAGGAAGAGCGGAGAGGGAGAGCGAGAGGAAGAGCGGAGAGGGAGAGCGAGAGGAAGAGCGGAGAGGGAGAGCGAGAGGAAGAGCGGAGAGGGAGAGCGAGAGGAAGAGCGGAGAGGGAGAGCGGAGAGGAAGAGCGGAGAGGAAGAGCGGAGAGGAAGAGCGGAGAGCGAAAGGAGAGGGAGAGCGGAGAGGGAGAGTGAGAGAGGGGGAGAGAGAAAGAGGGGGGAGGGGGAGAGCGAGAGGGAGAAGGGAGAGGGAGAAGGGAGAAGGGAGAAGGGAGAAGGGAGAAGGGAGAGGGAGAGCGGAGAGGGAGAGCGGAGAGCGAGAAGGAGAGGGAGAAAGGAGAGGGAGAGGGAGAGCGAAAGGAGAGCGAGAGAGGGGGAGAGAGAAAGAGGGGGGAGGGGGAGAGCGAGAGGGAGAGGGAGAAAGGAGAGGGAGAGCGGAGAGGGAGAAAAGAGAGGGAGAGCGGAGAGGGAGAAAAGAGAGGGAGAGCGGAGAGGGAGAAAAGAGAGGGAGAGCGGAGAGGGAGAAAAGAGAGGGAGAGCGGAGAGGGAGAAAAGAGAGGGAGAGCGGAGAGGGAGAGGGGGGAGGGGGAGAGCAAGAGGGAGAGCGAGAGGGAGAAAGGAGAGGGAGAGCGAGAGGGGAGAGGGAGAGCGAGAGGGGAGAGGGAGAGCGAGAGGGGAGAGGGAGAGCGAGAGGGGAGAGGGAGAGCGAGAGGGGAGAGGGAGAGCGTAGAGGAAGAGCGGAGGGGGAGAGCGGAGGGGGAGAGAGAAAGAGGGGGAGAGAGAAAGAGGGGGAGAGAGAAAGAGGGGGAGAGAGAAAGAGGGGGAGAGAGAAAGAGGGGGAGAGAGAAAGAGGGGGAGAGAGAAAGAGGGGGGAGGGGGAGAGCGAGAGGGAGAAGGGAGGCGGAGAAGGGAGAGGAAGGCGGAAAGGTAGAGGGAGAGCGGAGAGGGAGAGCGGAGAGGGAGAGCGAGAGAGGGGGAGAGAGAAAGAGGGGGGAGGGGGAGAGGGAGAGGGAGAAGGGAGGCGGAGAAGGGAGAGGAAGGCGGAAAGGGAGAGGGAGGCGGAGAGGGAGAAAGGAGAGCGGAGAGGGAGAGCGGAGAGGGAGAGCGGAGAGGGAGAGCGGAGAGGGAGAGCGGAGAGGGAGAGCGGAGAGGGGAGAGGGAGAGAGAGAAAGAGTGGTAGAGCAAGAGGGAGAGAGAGAAAGGAGAGGGAGAGCGGAGAGCGGAGAGGGAGGGCGGAGAGGGAGGCGGAGAGGGAGAGAGAGAAAGAGGGGGGAGAGCGAGAGGGAGAGGGAGAAAGGAGAGGGGGAGAGGGAGAAAGGAGAGCGAGAGCGAGAAAGGAGAGCGAGAGCGAGAAAGGAGAGGGGGAGAGCGAGAAAGGAGAGGGGGAGAGGGAGAGCGGAGAGGGGGAGAGCGAGAGGGAGAGCAGAGAGCGAGAGGGAGAGCGGAGAGCGGAGAGCGGAGAGGGAGAGCAGAGAGGGAGAGCAGAGAGGGAGAGCAGAGAGGGAGAGCAGAGAGGGAGAGCAGAGAGGGAGAGCAGAGAGGGAGAGCAGAGAGGGAGAGCAGAGAGGGAGAGCAGAGAGGGAGAGCAGAGAGGGAGAGCAGAGAGGGAGAGCAGAGAGGGAGAGCAGAGAGGGAGAAGGGAGAGGGAGAAGGGAGAGGGAGAAGGGAGAAGGAGAGCGGAGAGGGAGAGCGGAGAGGGAGAGCGGAGAGGGAGAGCGGAGAGGGAGAGCGGAGAGGGAGAGCGGAGAGGGAGAGCGGAGAGGGAGAGCGGAGAGGGAGAGCGGAGAGGGAGAAAAGAGAGGGAGAAAAGAGAGGGAGAGCGGAGAGGGAGAAAAGAGAGGGAGAGCGGAGAGGGAGAAAAGAGAGGGAGAGCGGAGAGGGAGAGGGGGGAGGGGGAGAGCAAGAGGGAGAGCGAGAGGGAGAAAGGAGAGGGAGAGCGAGAGGGGAGAGGGAGAGCGAGAGGGGAGAGGGAGAGCGAGAGGGGAGAGGGAGAGCGAGAGGGGAGAGGGAGAGCGAGAGGGGAGAGGGAGAGCGAGAGGGGAGAGGGAGAGCGAGAGGAAGAGCGGAGGGGGAGAGAGAAAGAGGGGGAGAGAGAAAGAGGGGGAGAGAGAAAGAGGGGGAGAGAGAAAGAGGGGGAGAGAGAAAGAGGGGGAGAGAGAAAGAGGGGGAGAGAGAAAGAGGGGGGAGGGGGAGAGCGAGAGGGAGAAGGGAGGCGGAGAAGGGAGAGGAAGGCGGAAAGGTAGAGGGAGAGCGGAGAGGGAGAGCGGAGAGAGGGGGAGAGAGAAAGAGGGGGGAGGGGGAGAGGGAGAGGGAGAAGGGAGGCGGAGAAGGGAGAGGAAGGCGGAAAGGGAGAGGGAGGCGGAGAGGGAGAAAGGAGAGGGAGAGGGAGAGGGAGAGCGGAGAGGGAGAGCGGAGAGGGAGAGCGGAGAGGGAGAGCGGAGAGGGAGAGCGGAGAGGGGAGAGGGAGAGAGAGAAAGAGTGGTAGAGCAAGAGGGAGAGAGAGAAAGGAGAGGGAGAGCGGAGAGCGGAGAGGGAGGGCGGAGAGGGAGGCGGAGAGGGAGAGAGAGAAAGAGGGGGGAGAGCGAGAGGGAGAGGGAGAAAGGAGAGGGAGAGGGAGAAAGGAGAGGGAGAGGGAGAAAGGAGAGGGAGAGGGAGAAAGGAGAGGGAGAGGGAGAAAGGAGAGCGAGAAAGGAGAGGGAGAGCGAGAAAGGAGAGGGGGAGAGGGAGAGCGGAGAGGGGGAGAGCGAGAGGGAGAGCAGAGAGCGAGAGGGAGAGCGGAGAGCGGAGAGGGAGAGGGAGAGCGAGAGGGAGAGCGGAGAGCAGAGAGGGAGAGCAGAGAGGGAGAGCAGAGAGGGAGAGCAGAGAGGGAGAGCAGAGAGGGAGAGCAGAGAGGGAGAGCAGAGAGGGAGAGCAGAGAGGGAGAGCAGAGAGGGAGAGCAGAGAGGGAGAAGGGAGAGGGAGAAGGGAGAGGGAGAAGGGAGAGGGAGAAGGGAGAAGGAGAGCAGAGAGGGGAGAGCGAGAGGGGAGAGCGGAGAGGGGAGAGCGGAGAGGGGAGAGCGGAGAGGGAGAGCGGAGAGGGAGAGCGAGAGCGAGAGCGGAGAGCGAGAGCGAGAGCGGAGAGCGAGAGCGGAGAGGGAGAGCGGAGAGGGAGAGCGGAGAGGGAGAGCGGAGAGGGAGAGCGGAGAGGGAGAGCGGAGAGGGAGAGCGGAGAGGGAGAGAGAAAGAGGGGGGAGGGGGAGAGCGAGGCGGAGAAGGGAGAGGGAGGCGGAAAGGGAGAGGGAGGCGGAAAGGGAGAGGGAGGCGGAAAGGGAGAGGGAGGCGGAGAGGGAGAAAGGAGAGGGAGAGGGAGAAAGGAGAGGGAGAGGGAGAAAGGAGAGGGAGAGGGAGAAAGGAGAGGGAGAAAGGAGAGGGAGAGGGAGAAAGGAGAGGGAGAGCGGAGAGGGAGAGCGGAGAGCGAGAGAGAGAGAAAGAGGGGGGAGGGGGAGAGGGAGGCGTTGAGGGAGAGAGAGAAAGAGGGGGAGAGCGAGAGCGGAGAGGGAGAGCGGAGAGGGAGAGCGAGAAAGAGGGGGGAGGGGGAGAGCGAGAGGGAGAGGGAGAAAGGAGAGGGAGAGGGAGAAAGGAGAGGGAGAGGGAGAGCGGAGGGGGAGAGCGGGAAAGAGGGGGGAGGGAGAGCGAGAAAGAGGGGGGAGGGAGAGGGAGAAAGGAGAGGGAGAGGGAGAAAGGAGAGGGAGAGGGAGAAAGGAGAGGGAGAGGGAGAAAGGAGAGGGAGAGGGAGAGGGAGAAAGGAGAGGGAGAGGGAGAAAGGAGAGGGAGAGGGAGAAAGGAGAGGGAGAGGGAGAAAGGAGAGGGAGAGGGAGAAAGGAGAGGGAGAGGGAGAGGGAGAAAGGAGAGGGAGAGGGAGAAAGGAGAGGGAGAGGGAGAAAGGAGAGGGAGAGGGAGAAAGGAGAGGAAGAGGGAGAGGGAGAGGGAGAAAGGAGAGGGAGAGGGAGAGCGGAGAGCGAGAGCGAGATGAGAGAAAGGGGAGAGATGAGAGAGAGGGGAGAGATGAGAGAGAGGGGAGAGATGAGAGAGAGGGGAGAGATGAGAGAAAGGAGAGGAGAGAGAGAGAGAGAAAAGAGAGGAGAGAGAAAAGAGGAGAGAGAGAGAGAGAGAGAGAGAGAGAGAGAGAGAGAGAGAAAAGAGAGGAGAGAGAGAGAGAGAGAGAGAAAAGAGAGGAGAGAGAGAGAGAGAGAGAGAGAGAGAGAGAGAAGAGTGGAGAGAGAGAGGAGAGAGGAGAGAGAGAGAGAGAAGAGGAGAGAGAGAAAAGAGTGGAGAGAGAGAAAGGAAGAGGAGAGAGAGAGAAAGGAAGAGGAGAGAGAAAAGAAGAGGAGAGAGATAGAGAGAGAAAGGAGAGAGATAGAGAGAGAGAAAGGAGAGAGAGAGAGAAAAGAGAGGAGAGAGAGAAAAGAGAGGAGAGAGAGAGAAAGGAAGAGGAGAGAGAGAAAGGAAGAGGAGAGAGAAAAGAAGAGGAGAGAGAAAAGAAGAGGAGAGAGAAAAGAAGAGGAGAGAGAAAAGAAGAGGAGAGAGAAAAGAAGAGGAGAGAGAAAAGAAGAGGAGAGAGAAAAGAAGAGGAGAGAGAAAGGAGAGGAGAGAGGAGAAGACAAGAAAAAAAGGAAAGGAGAGAAGGAGAGGAGAAGAGAAGTCTGTTTGGTGCAAAAGATTGGTGTGGATTCAGCTTTTAAAATCCTTGCTTCTGGGTAATATTTGTGATAATACAGTTGATGCCCATTACGACTTATAGTGGGTTTTGCTTAGTGCTTTTTTCTCCCAATGCAGACCTGTGGGGTATATTTATAAAACATGTAACTTTCACTAATGGTTAACCATTGCCTGTGATTTAAAATGAGAGAGAAGGCAGAAAAGAGAAGAGAGAGAGAGGTGGGAAATGAGAAAACAAGAGAGGAGAAGAGAATAGAGAAGAGAAACGAGAAGAGAAGATACTAGGTATAGACACTTGCTAAAAGGCTAATCTACAAATCTCTGGGGTTGAATTACTTAAACTGGGGAGTGCAAAATCTGGTGAGGCTCTGCATTGAAATCAGTCAGCTTCCAGGTTTTTTTTTTGTCAAAAGTTTAACTGAACAAGCTGAAGTTAGAAGCTGATTGGCTACCATGCACAGCTGCACCAGATTTTGAACTCTCTTACTACACTAGCAACAACTTAAGATATCCAAAGGAAAGGCAATTCAAATGGATCAATTTTAGCCCAAGATAACTTTTCCTATTTTCCTAATATTTATCCGTTTTAAAAATGACCATCATGTGCTTGCACTGCATTTGTATATTGTTGCATTGCTTGAAACATTTGATCATGTATACCACAAGCAGAGACTGTTCTTCAGGGGCTTGTTTGACTGGATTCAATTTGAAATCATCTTAAACATGAGTGCCTGATGGTTAGAGGGCAAACCTTGAGCTGTGGCAAGAAGATAATTATGCCAGAAATTTAAGAAGGCATCCACAACCGTCTATCTCTGAAATAGTTCTGCAAAATAATTTTTTTGGACAGAGTGATCCCTGAAGCCCAACTCCAGTCAATTTGTTTATGTGTTGATAGAGCAGGAAAGGGGTAGAGCTACTCTCAGGTTTTTAGTTCAATCTTTGTCCCAGCTGGGGAAAGGAAGTCATGGAAAATCCATCCCAATTGCAACACAGACAAAAAAAAAAAATGTTTAGCAGAGCGGGGAATGGTTACAACTTTTCATTGTGTTGTTTTTTTTTTTTTTAATTGCTGCCCATGCTTTCTTGGTAATATCTGCATCCTTCATTGAAGACACAGCCATTTTAGGTATACAAAGTGATAGAAAATGCTAAATAGTGTCAAACATATTAAAACATAAGACATTTTAAAGAGGAGCTCCAGTTGTATTTGTAAAAATTACAATTCAGCAGCTACAAAAACTGTAGCTGCTTACTTTAGAGCAGACACTCACATAATCACATAGCTGGTAAGGTTGTTCATGTCAACAAATCATATCCTATATCCCTGTATATATGGTTCACTAAGATGCGCATCCAAAAGTTTTTTCAAAACCATCAATACTTCCTGCTGACGCCACTACTTTCTGCTGGCACCACTGATTGTGGAAGGGAGTTCCACATCCTTACTGCCCTAACAGTGAAAAACCCCCTACACAGTTTAAGGCTTAATTGCTTCTCCTCCAATTTCATTGAGTGGCCCCATGTCTTCTTATACTCCCTGAGACTGAATAGTTTTTTTCCTATGCTAGAATCACCACGGAGGTATTTGTATATTGCTATCATATCTACTCTCAAGCTTCTCTTCTTCTGCGACAATAAGTTTTAGTGTTTGTAGTCATTCCTCTGGGAGTCTCTCCAGTTCCAGCACATCTCTGAGGATTGATGACCAGAACTGGACAGCATAGTGCAGATGTGGCCGAACCAGAGTTTTGTAAAATGGCAGGATTATAATTTTATCTCTTGAGTAAATCCCCTTTTTAATGCATGCTAAAATGCTACCAGCTTTGCTCGTAGCACCTTGGCATTGCATGCCGCTGCTGAGTGTCATCCAGTAGAACTCCCAGATCTTTTTCCATCCTGGATTACTCCAGAGGTTCTTCCCCTAATGAGTACCTTGAGTTCATATTTTTAGCCCCCAAGTCCATTACTTTACATTTTTCAAAATGAAACCTTAATTGTCATGTATTTATTTTATTGAGGTCTTCTTGTAAAGTTTTCATATCCTGCTGTGAAGTTACTGCCCTGCTAGGCTTTGTATCATCAGCAAACAGTGAGACTGAGCTATTTATACCAACCTCTATATAATTTATGAATAAATTAAACAGAATTGGTCCAAGGACAGAGCCCTGTGGTACCCCACTTACCATTCCAGGCCAGTCTGAGTACAAGCTATTTATCACCACCCTTTGGATGCATCCCTGTAACCAATTTTCTATCCATGTACAAACCCCATAGTCCATGCCTACAGACATCAGTTTGTAAATTAAGCATTTATGGAGGACTGTATCGAATGCTTTTGCAAAATCCAGTTACACCACATCCACAGGCTTTCCCTTATCTAGATGGAAGCTCACATCCTCAATGTTAATAGGTTGGTTTAACAAGAATGACCTTTCGTAAAGCCATGCCGATTACTACTAATGATACTATTTTCATCAGCAAAATCTTGGATTTAGTCCCTTAAGATCCCCTTCAATAGTTTACATACCATTAATGTTAGACTGACTGGCCTATACTTTCCAGGAATATATCTCTGCCCTTTTTTAAATATTGGTACCACTTTGCGCCTTTGCCAATCAGCTGATAGTATTCCTGTCATTATGCTGTCCATATAAATTAGGACTAGCGCTCTGACTATAAACCTGACTGAGTTCTCTGGGGCTCTCGGGGGTAAGCCATCTGGTCCTGAAGATTTATTTGCATTAAGCTTTTCAAGACTTTTTCGGACACTGGCGTCTGTTAGCCACAAGGGTACACTCTGATGTGTTACTAATGACCAATCTTGAATACAATACCCCTCAATTTCCTTAGTAAAATCTGAGGATCCCTGTTCCTAGATCCAGCGCTGTGCTCACCCCAGCCATTTTCTCTACCCCTCTTTGGTACCAAGCGCTGGCATCCTAACTGTGGGCACCCAGCTGTGACAGCTTGCGACTTCACAGCCAGGTACCCACTGGGCATGTTCGAACTGCGCTAATCATTGTAAATAGTCTTCTGTGACCTGTAAAGACTGCAGGGATGGGGGGGGTGGGGGTGTAGGTAAACGTCCACTCAGATCGCCAAGTGGTCGGAGCAGAAGTGGAAATGGGTACCTGTGAAAACCAGGTAACCCCCCTCCCCCCCCCAACCAAATATAGAGCCATTTGTTCAAGAAGAGCAGGGGAGGATGCCTTAAAGCGGAACTTCTTCTTTTGGGTGAAGCTCCACTTTAAGTCTTCCTTACTCTATCTAGGGCTAAAACAGAATTGTAGCTAGAGTTGAACATTCAAAGTGAACTTTCATCTGCATTTCTCATTAGAAGGAGGATGTCATCTTGAGAAAATTCTTTCCTATACCTGCAGAAAATTGATGGCATCTCAGCCTAGCTAAAGTCAGTTGACTAGAGCACAATAAATTTTTTATTTTTTTTTTTATAAAAGAGTGTGCTTTTTTTGAAAATGTACAGTATATTGTGATATGTCAAGAATTTACTCATGCAGACTTTTTAAAAGGTACTGACAAGTTCACATAAAACAACCCAACAAAGTTTGTTATGCTTACAAGTAGTGCACATCCCAATGTGGTCGCAGCCCAAGGTCAGACAGCAGTAAATAAGCCTGACTTGCATGTACCTTCACTTGCATTTCTACTTTTATTGATAGCATATCATTTTCTTCATGTGTAAATACTTTAACCTGAAAAGAAAAAAAACATCTAAGTGAAACTTCCAAATGTGTCTTATTTACACTGTAAGAAAAAAAAGCCTGAAGGTAATTTTACTGTTAAAAAAAAGGAAGCAGAAGAGAAGCTCCATGCACACCTGCAGCTCCAAAACCGCTACAAAAAACGCTGGATAAAAAAGAAATTAGCGATTTTTCGACTGCATTTTTGCAGTGTTTAGGAATGTTTTCAAAAAAGTGTTTAGGAACACTATTGTTTTTAGGAAGTGGTGGCCACCGGCATCCTTAGCAACCAGCAGGTTGTCAAGGAGCAGTCTGGCGAACTGGCCGCTGTGTCCTTAACAACAGAGCTGTGAGCTGAATGTAAACAAAACAATTACCTGCAATGAAAGCTTCTGAAAGGGAAAAAAAAAAACAAAACAAAAAACTGTAAGGGGGGGGGGGGGTTTCCCCCCAATCCATACCATGCCCTTCGGGTCTGGAATGGATTTTAAGGGGACCCCAACAACAAAATGTAAAAAAGAATATGGTGTGGTCCCTTCCCCTCCAAATCCATAACAGACCCTTAGGGAACACAGAGTGACGTCACCGGGTGGCCCCCCCTTAGTTTATTTAGTGGAGGGAGGCGACAGAACTGCATGAGCCAGCGTCAGGTTTAGACTATGTGTTTTTTTTTTATTTTTTTAGATTTTCTGGGGTCAGCGGCATTCATTGTGATTTACGCAGGATTTACTTTGGAGGATATTGTTTTTGTTTTTTGTATTTTTTAATAAAAGACTCATCAGAAACTGTTTGTGTTTTTATTGATTTTTAACAGTTTTTTTGGTGAATAAGTAGGGGTTTATACCCCACCCTCATCCACATTGGAGGGGGCAGGATTTGGGGGCAACGCAGTCCCCCACAACCACTGCCCAGGGTTGTGGGGAAGAGGCCCTTGTCCCCATCAACATGGGGAGAATGTGCTTTGGGGAGGCGGGGGGGGGGATCACCCTTACTCCAAAGCCCCCACCCATGTTAAGGGCATGTGGCCTAGTATGGTTCAGCAGGGAGGCACTTGCTCGTTTCCCCCTTCTGTCCTTGCCTGCCAGGCTGCATGCTCAGATAAGGATCTGGTATGGATTTTGGGGGGCCTCCGCATTTTTCAAAGACATTTTGGTGTGGGGTTCTCCTTAAAACTTATACCAGATCCTGAAGGGCCTGGTATGGATTAAGGGGGACCCCACACTTTTTCTAAAATGTTTATTGCCAATTCATTTGTTTACAGTGGGGAGTCGGTTGCCAAGGACGTGGCAGCGGTGGCCGGCTTGCCGGCATGCTCCTTAACAACCAGCTAGTCACAGAAAAAAAAAAAAAGCTGGAACTGGCATTTAGGAGCGTTTAAGGAGCCTTCAGAATTTCTCTGCTGGCAAATTGCTCCCAAAAACACAAAAAAAGCTTCTTCTTTTTTCTGCTCCTAGAAGCTGAAAAAATGCTTTTATTTTGAATAGTGTACATGGACACATAGGGTAACTCCATTTGCCTCTAGGGGTAGAGAAAAAAATGCTCATAAGTAGCTGCTAGGAGCTTAAAAATAAGCTAGTGTGCATGGAGCCTAAAACTACAAGTCTGCAGTAGAACCAAAAAACAACGTGTTTACATTAATATTGTTAAAAGGTCGCTATAAAGGGCCCACTCACACGGGCACAGCCATGCATCTCCCATACAGCGGTTTCAGGTATCCCAGTTTCGGTGCCCCATTCATTTACGTAAATCGGGACACAGGGCGGCAAGGTCACAGCTGCGGTGTCCTAATATAACATGTGGGTGCGGGTCCCTGATTGCATACAGGGTGTGTTCGAGGACCCACGCCTATCTGCATGTTATATTAGGACACAGCGGCTATCTGTGCATCTGCACCTCCCAATAGGAATGAATAGGATGCTGGCATGAGGATGCTCGCAATAGCTGTGCATCCCTGTGCTGGTATAAGATGGCCCTGCATCCCATGTGAATGGGCCCTAAGACTGCATTCACCCTTAAGCTGAGTGTCTTTGGTCATTTTGCAGGCTTTTTTATGAGCAATTGTACAGGTGTTTTTGTGGGCATTGAAGCTTGAGCATGTTATTTAATTATTCTTAGGCAATGGAAAGCTAGTTACTAGGATGAAAAAAAAAACAAAACATGTGACGTGTATTATTGTGCTTTATTTGCGCAGATGTTCACATGTTTTTCGGGTGTTTCCATTGAACATCGGGGTCAAAAATGTTTGAAGCTTGAAGCTCAAAAGAAGCTCATGTACTTTTTAGAGCTACAAGCTGCAAGTGACACTACTCAGGTGTGAAAAGCCAAAAATACACAGAACTTTGGATCCAAAACGCTCATGTGTGAATAGGGCCATATAGAATGTGGTGTAAATCCAACACACACACACACGCTCAAACATATGACCAGAACCTGCAATGCACAACAAAAGCCTCTTGACTGGATGAAATCCAAATCCAATCCAAAATGCTAATTCTGCACACAGCAATCGCCCTCAGTGTAACTTTTATTTTGAGTACATGTAACAATTTCCAACAATCATAAAGATGTATTCCAGTCTTGCATGGCATTAGTTATGGTTACGACTGCTCCTAACTATGCTGAATGTAAAAATCCCAGGTATTCATTCTGATGACATCAACTACAGTCAGGTCCATAAATATTGGGACATGGACACAATTCTAACATTTTTGGCTCTATACACCACCACAAAGGATTTGAAATGAAACAAACAAGATGTGCTTTAACTGCAGATTGTCAGCTTTAATTTGAGGGTATTTACATCCAAATCAGGTGAACGGTGTAGGAATTACAACAGTTTGCATATGTGCCTCCCACTTGTTAAGAGACGAAAAGTAATGGGACAGAATAATAATCATAAATCAAACTTTCACCTTTTAATACTTGGTTGCAAATCCTTTGCAGTCAATTACAGCCTGAAGTCTGGAACGCATAGACATCACCAGACGCTGCGTTTCATCCCTGGTGATGCTCTGCCAGGCCTCTACTGCAACTGTCTTCAGTTCCTGCTTGTTCTTGAGGCATTTTCCCTTCAGTTTTGTCTTCAGCAAGTGAAATGCATGCTCAATCGGATTCAGGTCAGGTGATTGACTTGGCCATTGCATAACATTCCACTTCTTTCCCTTAAAAAACTCTTTGGTTACTTTTGCAGTATGCTTTGGGTCATTGTCCATCTACACTGTGAAGTGGCGTCCAATGAGTTCTGAAGCATTTGGCTGAATATGAGCAGATAATATTGCCCGAAACACTTCAGAATTAATCCTGCTGCTTTTGTCAGCAGTCACATCATCAATAAATACAAGAGAACCAGTTCCATTGGCAGCCATACATGCCCACGCCATGACACTACCACCACCATGCTTCACTGATGAGGTGGTATGCTTAGGATCATGAGCAGTTCCTTTCCTTCTCCATACTCTTCTCTTCCAATCACTCTGGTACAAGTTGATCTTGGTCTCATCTGTCCATAGGATGTTGTTCCAGAACTGTGAAGGCTTTTTTAGATGTCGTTCAGCAAACTCTAATCTGGCCTTCCTGTTTTTGAGGCTCACCAATGGTTTACATCTTGTGGTGAACCCTCTGTATTCACTCTGGTGAAGTCTTCTCTTGATTGGTGACTTTGACACACATACACCTACCTCCTGGAGAGTGTTCTTGATCTGGCCAACTGTTGTGAAGGGTGTTTTCTTCACCAGGAAAATAATTCTTCAGTCATCCACCACAGTTGTTTTCCGTGGTCTTCCGGGTCTTTTGGTGTTGCTGAGCTCACCGGTGCGTTCCGTCTTTTTAAGAATGTTCCAAACAGTTGTTTTGGCCACGCCTAATGTTTTTGCTATCTCTTTGATGGGTTTGTTTTGTTTTTTCAGCCTAATGATGGCTTGCTTCACTGATAGTGACAGCTCTTTGGATCTCATCTTGAGAGTTGACAGCAACAGATTCCAAATGCAAATAGCACACTTGAAATGAACTCTGGAACTTTTATCTGCTCATTGTAATTGGGATAATGATGGAATAACACACACCTGGCCATGGACCAGCTGAGAAGCCAACTGTCCCATTACTTTTGGTCCCTTAACAAGTGGGAGGCACATATGCAAACTGTTGTAATTCCTACACCGTTCACCTGATTTGGATGTAAATACCCTCAAATTAAAGCTGACAGTCTGCAGTTAAAGCACATCTTGTTCGTTTCATTTCAAATCCATTGTGGTGATGTATAGAGCCAAAAATGTTAGAATTGTGTCCATGTCCCAATATTTATGGACCTGACTGTATATAGTTCTATAAAAGCTTTTTGCACAGTCCCCCGAATTTGGCCATGCCCCGCTAATGCATTTCACCCAGATTGGGCATAATCGTAGATGCACCTCTACAACAGTGTTGATTTTGAAGTCAAATTCCAATTTAGTATTAGTCAGTCTTTTGACTAAAATGCCATTTTAGTTTTAGTCATATTTTAGTTATCTGACTTGTTTTAGTTTCAGTCGTATTTTAGTTGACCAAAATAGTATTAATTTATGAAAATATTTTCGTTGACAAAATTAACACCGATGTGCAAGCCCAATATGGATGAAACATATCAGTGGGGCATGGGCAAGGGTGTGGACTGCACAGAAGCTGGTGGTTTCAGAATTCATGTTATGGTTGGAGTAATCAAAATACTGTTTTGTTTTTTTCGGGGTTTTTTCTACATTAGAGTTAGTGTGGAGTGGAACATGCTCCTTTCAGGGACTTCCACTGTATACAGAAGTCGAGTTGAACAGTTGTGCACAGGAGGCTTGGAGCCCCCTGTGCACAACATTTAAATACTTCTGTATGAATACTGTACATTGTTACAAGTATCTGGAATACAAATTACACTAAAGAAGATTGCAATGTGTCAGCTTATCACTTTCTACTCCAGGCCGTAGATAATTTTTTTTTTTTGGGGGGGGGGGGGGTTCAGCCTTGGGCACCCAGAGCACAATAATTTGACTGCACACCTTCTATGCTGTGACAAACTGTAGGTGTTGCAAATTGCACTTACAATCCGAGAGGATTAAAAACGTGACCCTACTAAGTGTATATACAGCAACATATGGCTTAGTCCTTGTACTCAAAAAATGTGCTTTAAAAACTGTGCTACAATCAGGAGTCTAACAAACATGTACAAACTTCAGCACATTGATTTTTTATATATGAAACTCTACCATTATATATGCTTTTCTGCACACAGCCAACCGTGAAGAAGAACTTAATTACCAGTGACCACCGAGCAACCACCATCTGTACAATTCAGCATAAATAGTGCAAGGGTCAGGTGTATGTCATATAAAGCCCAGCATATGCAATCCCCTTTAGGCAGATCTCTACTGGTGGCAGCAAGAAGTATGAAGCAAATAAGGTGGCTGAAGGCCTCTCACCACACGGATGCTGCAGATGTCCTCCCAATGGGGATCAATCTCACACAGGGCCGGTGCAAGGATTTTTGTCTACACAGGTGAAGGTGCATTTTGCTGCCTCCATCTCGCCCCTGTCCTTCTGCCCCACCCCCCAATCCTCTGTGAGCATGACAGTAGGGGGGCAGGGTGACAGAAGGGGGCACTGTGATGGAGGGGACAGTGTGAATGAAGGGGGGCAGGGCAATTGGAGAGGGGCACTGTGAGAAGTGGGGTGACCTGTGAGGGAGAGGAGCAGTTTGAAACAAAGGGGGCAGGGCAATTGGAGAGGGGGCACTGTGAGAGGTGGGAGGCAGGGTGACAGGTGGGGGGCACTGTGAGAGGTGGTGGGCAGGGGGACAGTTGGAGGGGAGTAGGGTGACAGGAGGGGAGCAGTGACAAGAGGGGGCAGGGTGAGAAGAGCAGTACTGGGACAAGTCCACCTAGTGCCCAGGACAAGGATGCAGAATTGCACCTTCTCCCCCACTGTTAATTCATGCCAAAGAATGGGTCTCCTGTCCCGTGTCCATTCTTTGCCCCCTTGTTCTGCTGTGCTCAGGGCGGCTTCCCCTTCTGCCCACCCCTTGTCCCGGCCCTGGAGAAGAGGGAGGTACTGTGAGACAAGGGGGCACTGCGAGAGGATGTGAATGGAGGACAACACCTGTACACACACTAAAGTTGGGCACTGTGTATTCCTCCAGAACCAGGAATCTGCTTTGGCAAAGAATGTGCTGTGGCAGACTAAACAGGTGGGAGTGGCCTCAGGACAGGAAGGGACGCTTACCTTACCCGGCAGAAGCTGCCTGGAACCAAGAAATGGGAGCCGGAGTTGAGGGGGGTAGAGCGGTCTGTCGCTGCATAGTATATCATTGGTCCAGCAACCAATGACTACCTTTCTCTGTCTTCTACGGCAATCAGAACCCTCCTGTGGCAGACTGCTTGCTGCTGAGGCTGGTGCTCTGGTATCCAGAGACGGTGTGCACAGGCTTCTAGACTTTTCCTGATTTTCTTTCATTTCTACTGGGGCAAAATGCTTTCTTCTTTCCTCCCTCACCTTCCTGATCCCTGCAGAAGCTTCACTGCTTTCAGTGCTCTGGTGTTCAGACGTCTCCCCACATCACAAGCACCACTCCGTCCTGCACCCACGCTAGACAGGAAGTCAATGGGTAGCTGAATGTGCGTACCCCTGAAGATGTGCTGTCGCACGAAACGCTTTGGGTGGAGCCTCATTGCTGACGTCACGCCGCCGAGGAGCGGCGGCCATCTTGGTACATGTTTTAATTTCCCTTGATTTTAATTACTCCACGTGGATGAAAGTTTTTATGTTTGATACATGATTTGAAATAAATACTACACTATATAAGCTCCTTTTGGCTCCTGTGGCTGAGCCGATTTCCCCCCAGGATCATAGGACAGCTGCCCCAATGGATGGATGGTTGGAGCCGCAGGATTACATCCGGAGCGGTCAGTAGACCACTGCACCCCCAGATGTGTGATATAAACAAATGCGCATTAATATTTTCTGTCTGGTAAGTGCACATCCGTCCCAAGGGTGGATTCCTTTCATGAATTTCTGCACATCTGCACAATAATGCACAATAATTGCGCATTTGCACTTGGAATAATTACCCTTCCAATAAGGATATTAGCAGTTTTTACTGCCTGCTGAATTACATTTACAGTTGTGACAGACGCACCTTGACGCACTTCTCTGCACATTGTTGATTTATGTTTCATGTGTTTATAGCACTGCACTTATACCTTTTAAGTTGATATTGGGACTGTTGCCGATATCCAGAGTGCTTGCAGCTATTCTTAGATCATTAATTCTACTATTTTAATAATTATACACTTCATAATTTAGCGCTCACTTTTATACTATTTAAATGGGTAGCTGAAGCTGCATAAGCCCCTCCCTCCTGACATCACCCTCCGCTTTCCTGTATCCCGCCTGTCGCAAACGTGCGCACCAGAGGCAGGCACGGCCCTCCATTTTGTTACGAGTTGTCCATGTTCTCCCCTCATTCCCCCCCCTCCCTCTCTGAGAGGCACAGTGACATTTGGCCAGTGTGTGTGTGTGTGTGTGTATTAGGAGTGTCACAGGAGGCCAGAGCCCAGCAGGGGGCTAGGAGCTATAAAATTCCCAAGGGAGCTGGGGCCTAGCTGTCCAAAGAACCTGTGCAATTTAACACCTCATAAAAAGATAACGAAGCCTTCCCAGGAGTTCAAAAGACATTCCAAGGAAGCACGACCAGATAACCTTTTTAAAAATTCATTTTTCTCCTATGTCTCATATCTTGGAATATGAGAGACATGCAGAAAAACCAGGCAGATCATCAGATTGGCCATGAAGAGACGAACAGTTTGATAGGTCACTCTCCTTGTCTTGAATACATAGGAAAGCAGAAAAGTAGATCTCGTGAACCATTCAGTGTAGAATTTCATAATTCATATCTAATCAATCCTCCTACGTGTCTGCATAATAATCTACCCGCGGGTGGAGTGTCACTTGTGCATATGAAGAGTTATGAGCCAAAATATGAACTACACGAGATTTTGGCTCTAGTTTAGGCCTACGCCCAGACCTTCCCGCCCTAAACAGGGTATTGGTCCTTGACTTCAGAGACACCCCCTGCTGGGGAACTACAAATTGGGTGTTAGGCCTAAGAAGAAAAGGTTGAAGAAGAAATTTTAACATCAGAACCACCTGGGGAGACCCGTACCCTTTCGCTCTGAAACTTGATCTGCAAACCCAAGGCTGATGGGCAAGTACGTTAACCCTTTAACCTCCTTTTACCTCTTTGCTGTTGTTCTCTGTGTATGTATATATATATATATATATATATATATATATATATATATATATATATGTGTTACATCTTTTTTCTGTAAATATGTTTATTGCACCCTTTTTGACCTTTTAGTAATAAATCTTTCCTTCTGAAAGTGTTGAACTGTTTCTATAGCTCTTCATTGCAATTTACGAATTCCTGCCTCTAAAAAGAGCGCTACTGTGTTTGTTTAACCCTCTGTATAACCGGCCTGCAGTGACCGTGTTATACAGATGATTATCTCAACCATTATAGTGTTATAGCTGATATTGCCGAGTTTCCTCTTTCTCTGTACAAAAAGGAGGTGGTGGCAGTGTGAAGGGTTAATTGCGTAATTAACCTGACCCAGTAACTATCGCTCAGGCTGCAGGTACATAGATTGTGATCCAATTAGTTGGAAAATCGTTGTGCAGGGTGCAGCTGGGTGTGGCATTGTTACGCAGGTGACATTGTGGTTTTAGATTGGCTAGTCCTTCGGTCACGAGTTTGGTGAGAAGGGCTGGGGTCTGACGCCGCGTTCGTCCCATATTGGTGGCAGCGATCGTGGGATTGTCACATATTGGTGGCAGTGTCACATATTGGTGGCAGTGATCTTGCATCCGTCACACTGGCCTGTTTTGCATAGTAAACTAACAAGCCGGGACTGACAGGTATTACAGCATGGAAGTCTACAGTAGTCTGCTGTAGCTGCTGCGCCTTTTTGCTATTGACAGGTGCTCTTGGGGGGTATGACCCCCCTGACCCCCCCTTTATCTACTCCCGTTTCTATTTAAATTATTCTAGATACGATGTAACAATTTTCAAAAAGAATACAGAAGAGTTTCAGCCTTAGTCATAGCCATAGCCAGCAGGGATCATAGCCATAACTATGGGTGTGTAAGGCTTAATGTGTCAGCATTATTACTGGAAATCCTTACACATATCTGGAACAAATTGCATTGAAGGAGAAGTGTGTGGTGGCTTATCACTTTCTGTTTAGCTGTAATAGTAATAAGAACTGTAACAAAAAAACAGAAGTAACAAATAGAAATAGAGAAGTGATAGTACCAGAAGTGATCATGAGCAATAGTAATAATAGTACATTATGGTGACCTACAGTTTTCAAGCCTTACTTTTTTTGTAATTAACTAGTCTCCTTTCCTGCAGAGCAGGAATTTCTGAAAAAAGCGAGAAGTCTTTATCCTAATACATCTGCATCAGTGACTCGTGGTCCTGAAGCAAAAGGTGGCTGTATGATAGCTCAGCAACTAGAATTTTCAAAAAGAATGGTCAGCAGTGGGAGTTCCTTTTTTCCTTGATGACAGGTTTACTTTATTGCCACCCTGTCTACAAAGCCTATTTTATGGAGTGAGAATGTAATGGGGGGAGTGATACAAAATCCAGAAGAGATGAAACTGGGCAGCAAAGGAAGGATCTCACAGGGGAGAACAACTTTAAAATACTCCATGTAAAGGGTCCTAGCATTACCATATTTCTGCTATTTTAGTTGACATTAGTTGTATCGACTGAGCTCACAGCTGCAATTTAAAGCTTAACTCCAGAAAACCAGTTGAATGCACAGATGAGCGGTTTTAGCATTCAGAGGATTTATAATTCTGCCCACTAGGCATTGAGATTTACTGTATACAGACCTGTTTAGTGGTGAAAGGACCTGATTTTTCTCTGCTGCAGTGAATTTACACTTACAGGTCTCCTCCCTACCCCAGCCTATGTCTGGGCCAGAGGCGACTCTCTAAATAGGCAAATGCGGTGGCTGAGAGGCCTCTGTGAGCACAAGGCCTTAGGCAACCACCTAATTTGCCTACCTCAGCCGCTGGAAAGTGAAAGTGATGCAGCAGTTCCATAGCTGCTGATCACTTTCACGGAGTAATGGGCGCAGTGCCTACCCCTCCCACTGGCACCCTCCCCTTCTCATAGTTCCCAGGATCTCCGCTCCAGAGCCTAGTTCTAACATGAAAGCAGTGAAACCGGAAGCGATGTCACTTCCAGTTTCAGATGCACCCTTCCTGGTCAGTACAGCCAGGGGACATGGCTTGGTTAGATGGTGTGAAGGGCAGGAGAGACATTTGGGTCTATTAGACCCCCATGTCTCCATAAAGAGTACTGGTCATCTGCTGCTTTCATAGGGATTTATTAACCCTTTGTGATGGCAATCAAGTAAAAATAAATAATAAAAAGTTAATATTTTATAATTGTAATTTTTAAATTGTAAAAAATTGCCACAACCCCCACTGCTCTGCACACCTGTGCAAATGCAAGCCTAGGGTGTACACGCGTATGTAAACGACGGTCACACCGTACGTGGGACATATCACCGTGAATGTCAGAATGAGAACAATTTTAGCACAGGAGCTCTGAATTAACTCTAAATTGATGAGCTGTAAAGGCTTTTAAAGCGTCGCCTATGGTGATGTTTGGGTACCATAGCTGTTGGAGATGTCGCAGGTGCACGCAATTGTAAGACATGGAATGTTTGGTATCTATTTACTTGATGCAACCTCATCTTATACATTTTAACCAAAAATGGGTATTTTATTGTGTGCTTTTGCACTAAAATTCATTTATTTGTGTTTAATAAACAGTTGCCCAAATATCATGTGACATAAAAATGTGCAAATATAATCTTTTTTATTCTACAGGGCTTCTGCTCTCAGAAAATATATAATATTCTGGGGGTTGAAGTAATTTTATTGCCATAAATTTAGATTTTTGCATGTATGTGAACAAAAAAAATGCTCTGGAGCCGAACTGGTTAACGCTGCTGTGCGCAGGCAACGTTAAGAGCCCTGTCTCACTTAAGCAGGCCTTGCGGCAGCCGATAAGCTGTTTTGCAGTGTGACTATTTCAGAGGTGACAGGACACCTTAACGCTGTTGTGCCCTGTCACACTCGCCTCTTGCGTAACCCAAGACTTCTGGAGCTCCGCTGCCAGCCAATGAGGAGTGACGTTGCGTCCACGTATGTCACCCCTCCCATCCACCGCATGAAGATCTCAATCTGGGAAGGCCTGCTGCGTAGCTGACGAATCTGTGTGAGTGGGGCCTCATGTCTAAGTTTTGCCTAAGGCCTCACAAAGCCTAGAGCAGTGGTTCTCAACCTTCCTAATGCCATGACCCTTTAATACAGTTCCTCATGTTGTGGTGACCCCCAACCATAAAATTATTTACCCAGTAATTATAATTCATGAGTGTCGTTTTACCTCCAATACTGCTGCTTTTAACAGAGTAGCTGCTCTCTACACAGCAGCTGCTCTCTACACATCGGAAATATGTGTTTTCTGATGGTCTTATGGGTCGCGACCCACAGGTTGAGAACCACTGGCCTAGAGCCACCTCTGGACTGGACAGTAAAAAGACTTCTCTCTGTCACTTCTCTCTCCTCCAATCAGCAATTCCTTGTTTGAACATGAGCACTGCAACATGTGGCTGGCTCCTTGTATTGCCTCTGTTCTGCTGTACAGGGGATAGTATGGAATTGATATCAGGTCAAATTAAGGTTTCTAAATTGCTTGCAGTTAAAAAAAAAAAAAAGAAAAAAAAGTGTGTTAATCAATATAAAGATGCTTTAATGTTTCTTTTATAGCTGTCTCAAGTTTGCCTTTAACATAAGTTCTGTGTTTGGCTCAGGCAACTGCAAGTAAAAATGTATGAAAACCAGAAGACTAATCTCACTATATGAAGCATGTATGGACAGAGGTTAAATCCATGGACTTATCAAATACAGGAGGCTAGAGACATACAGTGGATATAAAAGTCTACACACCCCTGTTAAAAGGTCAGGTTTCTGTGATGTAAAAAAAAAGACAAACATAAAATCATTTCAGAACTTTTTCCACCTTTGATGTGACCTATAAACTGTACAACTCAATTGAAAAACAAACTGAAATCTTTTGGAGGGGGGGGGACTAAAATAATGTGGTTGCATAAGTGTGCACACCCTCTTAACTGGGGATGTAGCTGTGTTCAGAATTAAACAATCACATTCAAAATCATTTTAAATAGGAGTCAGTACACACCTTGAAAAAAAAAAGAAAAATAAGCTGCACACCTAGTAGGCTAACCTCAAATAAAGTTTATCGTACACCAATCACAAAAATAGACATTGGAGCTATGACATACAATCCAACATCAAAGAGCGCACCACCCCCTCGAAAGAAAAAAAAAGGGACTCTCCAATAGGGACAGAAAGGATGGAACAATATCCACTGGGACTATCCTACCCCAATGGTGAACATCTATGAGCCAACCCCTACCACCTCCCACCCTACTAACCACTCCCAACCCCCAAACCCACAAAGCACCCCCCCCCCAGATGGAAGACCCACCCGTCCTATCACCCCCCTCACAACAGGAGGGAAAAGAGCTGAGGGGAATTACACCAGCCCACTGACAGCCCCAACCCCCGCTAGATGGACACCTATAACAACTACACACCGGGGGCTCCTGGGATAGAACAACAATATACAGTGTAATTATACTAAACATGCAGCCATGTGATGCACAGGTGCTCAGCAATAAGATAATATGCAACCTAAAAAGCTTGCTAGGCTATAACCGATAACCAAAAGAGGTAACAATATCTGCAAAAGTCAGTATACAAGGCAATAGCCTCAGAGACTGAAAAACCTCTTATATGGCCAATGCCAGATGGAAGGAGGCAATAATGATGGTAATGCAGCTGAGAGCAATCTACCCAGAGTCAGTTGGAGTATATGGCACTTATGCAGCCTGCTGGGATGGATCGGTGATCAGACACACAAGATGTTGCAATCATGGGATAAGAGTAGAGACTTAACTTGCAGTCCAATGCTGTAATGAACAGTGGCCAGCCTGTGTAATAAAATATACTGGAAAATTATATCAGCGACATAAACGTGTGTAACTAGTCCAGCCTGTGCAACTGCACAGCTGATGTGACTAAAGTAGCAACACAGGGTCGCCAGTACTCACAGTCCAGGTGGGACCCCAGGGTCCTGTAGAGGCTTAGGCTGAGATATCGGTGGGACCTCTAAGTCCAGCTGGAGTTCCTGCCATCACTCCATAAGTGGCTGCTGATCCTCAGATATGGGGAGACAACCAAAGTATGGGTATCCTTACTGTAGGAGTCCACAGATGCACCACAGTATCTGGAGATGGCATGCGAATGCCGGGTTGAGAGGGGGGGTACGCGCCACGCTTTATCCCACCCACTTCCGGGACTTCTTCAGAGCTACTGGTTGTACAGGTTGTCAGTCAATACTTCTATGTCACCAAAAGTATCCACCCTTAATCTACTTAAAAGGATCTCTACATTAAACGACAACCTGTCATCCATTTAACATCAAGGGGATAGGAGCATAGAGGGAACAAAAGACAAAATTGGAAAAGAGAATAGATCATGACAACACCTTAATCAAAGAATTATACAACCTGTTCCAAATTATTATGCAAATTCTATTTAAGTGTCACAAAGATTAAATATTTTG
The DNA here is from genome assembly GCF_062004578.1 of Staurois parvus. Taxonomy (NCBI): domain Eukaryota; kingdom Metazoa; phylum Chordata; class Amphibia; order Anura; family Ranidae; genus Staurois; species Staurois parvus. Next base: position 1,987,540 of record NW_028318414.1, read on the forward strand.
TTTTTCAGTTTAACTCATGGCTGGCATTGTGTCTCAGGGCTCTTTTGATCACTGAAAATCTCAGACACCTTTGATAATTAGATTGGCAGATGAGCCAAATTTAAGGAAAAACTACTAAAAGGAGGGTGTTCCACATTATTAAGCAGAGCACCATTTTCAAGCAATATGAGGAAGAAAAAGGATCTCTCTGCTGCCGAAAAGAGTGAAATAGCTCAATGCCTTGGACGAGGTATGAAAACATTAGATATTTCATGAAACCTTAACCTTAGAGAGTCACTGAGCTCAACTGATGCAGGGCAGCTGAGCATTTGTAATCCGCTGGATTGCAGGCCATTCCGGTTGCACCGGGCAACGACTACCACGAACATGTGGCACTATTAAGAGATTTGTGGCTGATTCAGAGCACAGACCGGTTCGTGCAGATAAAGGCACATTGATTGAGGAAGATTTCTGCCATTTCCATGTTCAGACCAAGAGAACAGCTGCTAAAATACCATTACATAGCAGCAAACAGATATTTGAAGCTGCTGGTGCCTCTGGAGTCCAACGGACATCAAGGTGTAGAATCCTCCAGAGTCTTGCAACTGTGCATAAACCTTCTATTCGGCCAGCACTAACCAATGCTCACAAGCAGAAATGGCTGCATTGGGCAGAGAAATGGCTGCATTGGGCAGAAAAATACATAAAGACTAATTTTCAAACAGTCCTGTTCACTGATGAGTGCCGTGCAACCCTGGATGGTCCAGATGGGTGGAGTAGTGGATGGTTGGTGGACAGCTACCCTGTTCCAACAAGGCTGCGACGTCAGCAAGGCAGTGGTGGAGTCATGTTTTGGGCCAGAATCATGGGAACAGAGCTGGTCGGCCCCTTTAGGGTCCCCGAAGGTGTAAAGATGACCTCTGCAAAGTATGTGAAGTTTATGACTGACCACTTTCTTCCCTGGTACAGAAGGAAGAACTATGCTTTCGTAATAAAATCATCTTCATGCATGGCAATGCACCATCTCATGCTGCAAAGAATACCTCTGCATCAATGGCTGCTATGGGGATAAAAGGAGAGAAAGTCATGGTGTGGCCTCCATCCTCCCCTGACCTCAATCCTATTGAGAACCTTTGGAGCATCCTCAAGCAAAAGATCTATGAGGGTGGGAGGCAAATTACATCCAAACAGCGGCTCTGGGAGGCTATTCTGACATCTTGCAAACAAATTCAAGCAGAAACTGTCCAAAAACTCACAAGTTCAATGGATGCAAGACTTGTGAAGCTGCTATCAAATAAGGGGTCCTATGTTAAAATGTAACGTGACCTGTTCAAATGTTTAAAAAGTTAAAATGTTGTAAAAAGTTTGATTGAAATAGCTTTTGATTTCAGTAAATATGCTGCAAACACAACAAATGACAATTTTCAGTTCTTTACAACCTATAAAAAGTGTTTTGAAACTTACGGTCCGTAATAATTTGGAACAGTGCATTGTAAGTTTTTTATGTTAAAAAAAAATACTGTTATCATTAGGAGGTTTGTTCAATAAAATTTGAATTGTACTCTTAATAGTTGATAACATGAGAATTATGCTGACTGTTATTTACATCAATTATTTAGGTAAATGAGAAAAAAATAATTTGCATAATTTGGAACAGGGTGTATATACATAAAAATAATAATATAATATAAATTCTATAAAATTGTAAACCAATAGATATGCATATCCAACAGGCGCTGTCCATGGTAAGAGATAGCAATACATACCCCACATGAACCAGCTCATTAGGAAACAGTTGGGTGAGACTCCCGGCAAGAAGTTGACCACAGAGGTGGACTGACCATTTGGAAACTTGGGCACTGCCCGAGGGCCCAGGGTCAGTAGGGGGCCCCATGAGATGCCCCTGGTACCTTTTTCATAGGCTTTTTTGAGTTTTGAGGACACAGGGGCCCCATGATCCCATATTGCCCAGGGGCCCCATGAGTTGTCAGTCTGCCCCTGGTTGACCACATAATGTCCCAAATAGTACTTGAAGTGGCAGTCTATGATACACAGAAATCAGTATAGACAACCATCCTTATCCCTTTATATGAGACCTAATGGAGGTTAGAGCGCTAACCAAGCATAGGCGGATCAAAGAAAACACTGCAGGGACAGACCACTATTAAGTCCTTTGGGGATAATAGATTCCAACAGAAAGATCCACATGCCTTCTTTCTAGAGGAGTATCTTATCTCTATCTCCTCTTCTTTCAGATAATTGTAATTTAAAAATAACCATACATTTTAACCACTCAGTAGATCCACCATGTTCATCTCTGAAATGTATAGCCACTGGTGATTTGTCATCAGCAGTGGAAATGCTAGTAAGATGTTCACCCATCCGTTTTCTAAATTCCTTTTGCGTATTACCAATATAGATTTTGCCACAAGGGCATATAATTTGATAGATGACAAAGCTAGAAGAGCAGTTAACAAATGAACTGATTTGGTATTTCTGAGTTTTATTCGAATTTTCAAAAATTTTAGTTTTTACCACATATTTACAGATGCTGCAATGTCCACATGGGTACATGCCCACTGTTGGCATAATAACAGATAAACTAGTGTTCATTTTTTTGGTGGGAATGTACTCACTGTGGACCAAGGAATCACCAATAGTTGGAGGTCTCCTGGCTATTAAATTGGGCCTAGGACCTAGAATTACCTTTAGCCTACCACCCAACAATAATAAATGCCAATGTCTGTCCAATACAGATCACAACCGATCCCAGTGGATACCATATGTGGTAACGCTTCTTTTGTCTTCACGATTCTGTATGGATTTTGGGCATGCACCTTGCTTATTTAGGACATCCTCCCTACTTCGATGCCATGCCTTATATTTGCCATCCTTAACTACAGAGTTAGGGTATCCTCTGGCTTTAAATCTATTACCTAAATGGATAGTTTTCTCATGAAATTCTCTAGGATCCGAGCAATTCCTCCCAATCCTAACGAACTGTCCTGTGGGGTCCCTCTAATCAAATGCCAGGGGTGATGGCTGTTGGCATGAAGGAGGGCATTGTCCGCTGTTGGCTTTCTGAAAGTTTTTGTGGTCAGTGTAGATGTAGACTTGCTAACTAGCAAGTCCAAGAACTCAATCTGATAAGGATCTACTTTATATGTAAGGAAAAGGTTTCATCCTTCCTATTGAGTTCAATAATGAAATTCTCAAACTTTTCCACAGTGCCCCTCCATACCACCAGCACATCATCGATGTACCGAACCCATAGTAGTACATGTAGGTCAAAGGCCACTTTGGTGTAGACGTCTTCCCTTTCCCACCATCCTAAATGTAGACATGCATAAGATGGTGCACATGCAGCTCCCATTGCAACTCCTCTAATTTGGCGGAAATACTTCTTATCAAAGATAAAGAAGTTTTAAGTAAGTATCAATTTGCGTAATTCAACAAGAAACCCATAATGAGGACCTGCCAATGGATGGCGAACATCAATACATTGAGCAACTGCGTGTATCCCAGTCGCATGAGGGATGGACAAGTTAAGAAATTCAACATCTATACCAGCTAGAATACAATCTTTTGGGGGGTTTGGTGGGTGGTTGGGAGTGGTTGGCTCATAGAGGTTCACCATCGGGGTAGGATAGTCCCAGTGGATATTGTTCCATCCTTTATGTCTGTATTGGAGGGTCCCTTTTTTTCCAGGGGGTGGCGCCCCACGTGTTGTTGGATTGTATGTCGTAACTCCGATGTCTGTTTTTGTGATTGGTGTACAATAAACTTTGAAGTTAGCCTACTAGGTGTGCAGCCTATTTTCTTTTTTTCCTTTGTTTTTTGATAGTTGGCTAGGTGGCACCCTTCTAGATACTCTGGTGGCACCTCATCTATACTCTAAACACTGTATGTGGACTCCCCAGCTTTCCTTCCCCCCCCCCCCTTTCCCCGTTTTTTTATATTATGCCTTTGGTCTTTGCATCTCTAGCTTGTGGTTGAGTCCACTTTTGTTTTGATTCCTTTACATCGGAGATATTGACACTATCCTGTGTGCATGTGCGCCATTCCCTGGGTTTCGGCCCCTCACTGTGTCATCCAGTGATTTTTAAGGGAGTGGGGTGTCTCCCCCACCTCCCTTGGTGCCTTTTCCCTTCTCCCCTCCCCTGCCTCCTCCCCCTCCTTTATATCCCCTTTGCCTCTCCCCTCACACCCTTCCCTTGTTACCCCACGGTTATCGGGAGAGATGGGAGGGAGTTCCCTGCCCATGACCTTTTGAGTTGATGGGAAGTAGACGATAGGAGGCAATACCTTGTATCTGTGGATACCCGTTATGGGTGATATGTATTTATAGGTGATACCCATTTATCTTTGCTGGCGCTGTCCGTACTTGGTGTCATTCGTGGCTTTTCGTATAGATGATAAAGTTGATAATGAAATTAGAGCAGTATTCTGTAGGAATGAACAGAATACATCAGTAAGACAGAATGAATTTAAACAGCTATTTAGGAAGCACAGTAATTTAACTCTTAAACATCTTAAAAGAAAGTGGAATATTATTTCCCTTGAGGTATATATGGAATCAAAGTTGATTCCACGTGGATTACGTGAAAGAGTTATCCCAGCGGAACATCTACATAATGACTGCTTTCTCAATAGATGGAAAGAGGAAGCGGTCAAACATGGATTATTTTTAGTAAAACCTAATATAGAGGAAGAAAAAATACAACTAGCTGAGCTAGAAGAGCAGTTGCAGAACAGTATTAAATTAATTGTTGAGCATCAAGACCTTGGGGAATTTAGCAAATTTAATAATGGACTATGGAAAGAGTTTCAAGAGTTTCAAAAAGAACAAAAAGCAGGGAAACAAAAAAAAGTTCCAAAGGGATCTTGCTGATTTTGAGAGCGGCCAGATCTTTGATTTACGCGGGTGGAGAGGTAGAAGTAGATCGAGGAACAGATTTGGCAGGCACAGTAAAGATAGAAGTCGCTCTGGCTCAGTTAAAAACACCAATAAAATCGGTCTCTTTTTTAGGGACACCTCAGGGTGGAGTGAATAGAGAGGAACAGGAAGGAACAAGAAGAGAAAGTGAAAAAGATATAGAAAAATGCGGAACTACAGAACGGAAGGATCAGAATTAATCCAATATGCAAATCTTTATTTCCCAGGACAACAAACGGAATACTAATTGAAAAGAGGAAACCTAAATGCCATTAATTTGACTGCTTTCCCACTGGGACCTGATCATCTATCATTACTCTATAAAAGCCTCGACTTTTCACCATGCCACAAGGGCAATATATTTGAGATCTATAAAGATACATGTCTATTTTTAAGACGTGTGAATTTTAAATTGATGTTCTTTGGTAAAAGAACAGACCCTGTGAAAACCCAACAACCCCTAGCGGGGGGCATACGGCCTTAATGAGGAAGAGATTATCAATTTCCTTGAGGCGAATACTTGGATTGACTCCAACCTCCTTGAACCCAAACTCCTTCAGGTCTAGCCAACAAATCCACTTTAATCCCTAGTTTTGGTACAATTAGATATCGCTAACTACTTCTTTAGTCAGTGACTGTTGAGATACCAGCAAATGATTGTGAATGAATTGAACAGACTACAGGTAATTTGATGTCGGGGAAATGACTAGCCCTGAAGGAATTGGGAAAGTTACCTGGATGTATTGTTAAACCTAGTGATAAAGGAAGTAATTTTGTTATATGGCAGGACAAAGATTACATGGATGAAATCTAAAACAACTACTTGATACAGCCTGTTATGAAAAATGTAGTAGTAACCCCTTCCCGAATCTTGTTGGTTAAATTAACTATCGGATTGATAGAGCATATGAAGTGGGACTGCTCACCAAAAAAGAAAGAATACCAATACCTCCATGTGGAGTTACATTCTATGTCACTCCTAAAGTACATAAGGACATCAAACGAGCCTACGGGAATACCTATTGTTTCTGGGCTAGATAGTCCCCTGGAACGATTAAGTAAATATGTTGATCAGTGAATTAAATATCTTGTGAAGGAACTTCCCTCCTTTGTCCTTGACTTGACCGATATTCTATGCAGACATTCTGATCTATCTATTCCCGAGGATTGTATTCTGGCTGGTATAGATGTCGAATCCTTTTACTCATCCATCCCTCTTGTGACTGGGATACATGCAGTTGCCCAATGGGTTGATATTCACCATCCATTGGGCAGCACAGTGGCTAAATGGTTAGCACTTCGGCCTGGCAGTACTGGGGTCGTTGGTTCAAATCCCAACCACAGCACCACCTGCCTTGAGTGTTCTCCCTGTGCCTGCATGGGTTTCCTCCAGGTACTCCAGTTTCCTCCCACACTCCAAAGACATGCTGGTAGGTTAATTGGCTCCTGTTTAAATTAGCCCTAGCATGTGTATGTATGAATGTAAGTTAGGGCCCTTAGATTGTACACTCCTTGAGGGTTAGGGACTGATGTGAATGTACAATATATATGTAAAGCGCTGCGTAAATTGCCGGCGCTATACAAGTACCTGAAATAAATAAAAATCCATTGGCAGGTCCTCAATGAGTTTCTTGTTGAATTACTCGAATTGATACTTATTAACAACTTCTTTATCTTTGATAAGAAGTATTTCTGCCAAACTAGAGAAGTTGCAATGGGAGCTGCATGTGCACCATCTTATGCATGTCTACATTTAGGATGGTGGGAAAGGGAATACATCTACACTAAAGTGGCCTTTGACCTACATGTACTACTATGGGTTCGGTACATCGATGATGTGCTGGTGGTATGGAGGGGCACTGTGGAATAGTTTGAGAATTTCATTATCGAACTCAATAGGAATGTTAAAAACATTTTCCTTACATATAAAGTAGATCCTTATCAGATTGAGTTCTTGGACTTGCTAGTTAGCAAGTCTACATCTACACTGACCACATAAACTTTCAGAAAGCCAACTGTGGGCAACGCCCTCCTTCATGCCACCAGCCATCACCCCTGGCATTCGATTAGAGGAATCCCCACAGGACAGTTCCTTAAGATTCAGAGGAATTGCGCAGATCCTAGAGAATTTCATGAGGAAGCTATTCATTTAGGTAAGAGATTTAAAGCCAGAGGGTACCCTAACTCTGTAGCTAGGGATGGCAAACATAAGGTATGGCAGCGAAGTAGGGAGGATATCCTGAATAAGCAAGGTGCATGCTCAAAATCCATACAGAATTGTGAAGACAAAATAGATATTGTTACCACATATGGTACCCACTGGGATCGGTTGCAATTTGTATTGGACAGACATTGGCATATATTACTGTTGGATGGTAGGCTAAAGGAAATTCTAGGTCCTAGACCCAACATAATAGCCAGGAGAGCTCCAACTATCGGTGATGCCTTGGTCCACAGTGAGTACAATCCCATCAAAAACACTAGTTTATATCTTTTATTAACCCAACAGTGGGCATGTACCCCTGTGGACATTGCAGCATCTGTAAATATGTGGTAAAAACAAACATTTTTGAAAATTCGAATAAAACTCAGAAATACCAAATCCGTTCATTTGTTAACTGCTCTTCTATGTTTGTCATCTATCAGATTACATGCCCTTGTGGCAAAATCTATATTGGTAATACGCGAAGGAAATTTAGAAAACGGATGGGTGAACATCTTACTAGCATTTCCACTGCTGATGACAAATTACCAGTGGCTATACATTTCAGAGATGAACATGGTGGATCTACTCAGGGGTTAAAATGTATGGTTATTTTTAAATAACAATTATCTGAAAGAAGAGGAGATAGAGATAAGATACTCCTCCAGAAAGAAGGCATGTGGATCTTTCTGTTGGAATCTATTATCCCCAAAGGACTTAATAGTGATCTGTCCCTGCAATGTTTTCTTTGATCCGCCTATGCATGGTTAGAGCTTTACCCTCCATTAGGTATCATATAAAGGGATAAGGATGGTTGTCTATACTGATTTGTCTTTGTGTCTCAGACTGCCACTTCAAGTACTATTTGGGACATTATCTATGTGGTCAACTTCTTGCCGTCAGTTTTACCTGTCTCCTAATGAGCTGGTTCATGTGGGGCTAGCATTTATTTGGTTACCCTTTACTTTAGATATATCTCTTGCCACGGGCTTCACCTGGTGCAGACACCGCCTGTTGGATATGCAAATCTATTGGTTTGCATATTTTATATAATTTATATTATTTTTATGTATATATAATTCTTTATGATTAGGGTAGTGTCATGATCTATTCGCTTTAATAGTTTTGGCTTTTGTTCCCTCTATGCTCCTATCCTCTTGATGTTAAATGGATGACAGGTTGTCATTTAATGTACAGATCCCTTTAAGTAGATGTGGAGTGTTTTTGCAAGAAAGTTCTGAAATGATTTAGCTTTGTCTCATTTTTTTAGATCACATAAACCTGACATTTTAATAGGGGTGTGTAGACTTTTTTTATTCACTGTATGTCTCTAGCCTCCTGTATTTGCTAAATCCATGGATTATGGCTAATAATAAAAATAATTGTGCCTTTATTTTCTTCTCTAAGCCCTACAGAGAACAGTTCAAAGCTGTTCACAGGGTCATTGCATTTCAAATGCAATCAATCAGAACACAGTATCCATATGCAAGGCTAGATTTACCTCTACAGCCTGTAGGCCCACAATCTTTGGTGTCTATGGGTATATGCTTACTACGCCTAATAAGAAAACAAGCCATCATCATATCCATATTATATAATAATAATATTATACACACAAACACTTGCACTTTAAATTTTCTTTACTAGAGAATATATTTTTTTTATACACTGGTATGATTAGCTAAACTATATACCTTCTACATAGTATAGTTGTTTCTTAGTTGCAGACACAAATAATTCTAATTGTACATCAGTTTTCGTTTTGTCTATTTAGTAACAGTATGAAAAACAAACACTAGAGGGCAGTGGTGCATTAACTAAAATGACAAACTCTTGGTCCAAAGCTTTCCAGACACCTATTATTGTAGAACGCCCCAAATAATTTTAATAAACAACATAAAATGTCTCCAATTATATTACAAGTAAGGGTAGTTTAGAGAAAACCTGACATATCTGGAATGCTGAAAGAGTATTCCAAATGTAGAAACACTCAAAGAATGTTTGCTAACCCCCCAAAGAATATTCATTTAACTTTTCTCACTCTGAGTACATCCAGTACTTTGTGTATGATAATATGTCCCAATAATTGTTACTTTTATCTGTAAGACCATTTTCAATGCTATAATAAGGCCCGTGGTATATGCACTAGCGATGATCATTTTTACCTGGCAAAACTAATGATTTTATATCAATGAATTACCAATAATTGCCGTATTGTGACCAGTCTTGATCCGGTTTGCTCACCAAAGTCTGCATTCAACACCCTATGAAGATTTTAACTTAAAATCCTAATTTGCAATGTCATTATCTGTACCTGCCATAGAGCCACTTTAGTGGTTACATGTTCTCGGCAAGTGCTCAAAATATTTTTTAGTAAAACTGGGTATTACAAACAATAACAGTGATGGATGCAGTAAAACGCGTGTAGGGTTTACATGCAGCAGTAATAAAAGCAAAAAACAAAAGCTGCTTTCAAATTTAAGGAAAACTTACAGTCCGCGCTGTGCTGCTTAGTTCCCATCCATCAATGGCAGCAAGAAAGGTCAGTGTGGCAACATTATTATAACCAAGATATGCCTGGGGCAGAACAAAAACAAAACAGTAAAACAGTCCGAATTTGCCATGACTCCCATTTGTCTATTCATTTTCTTTTCAGCAGAATGCATAACTGATTCAAATTAAAAACAACATAAATGTCAGATTATTTCTAAGAATGTATAATTAAGATTCGGAACTTATTATTATTTACAATTTAAATAGCTCCATCTTATGTCTCGCTGTAGAATGCAGATATGAAAACATTTTTTTTTTTGCAAAATGAACATATATAGCTGCATAACAGAGTACATTATGGGGCGGTTCACACCATATAAACACAGTCTGGGTGCGTTTCTGCATGTGTGTTTTTGATGTGTTCTGGTGCATTTTTGTTGCATTACGGTGTATTTTTTCCCCCTTTCTTCTTCACCTTAAATAAGGACGTGTGTTCCAGTGTGCATTTGATGTGTTTTATCGCATTCCACTACAGTTTAGTGCAAAAAACAAATTATTATTATTATAATACAGTATTTATAAAGCGCCAATAGTTTGCTCAGCGCTGTACATTACAAAGGGGGACAGAACATGTGACAGAACAACAACAATACAATGCAAAACATGAGGGGATCGAGGGCCCTGCTCTTTTGAGCTTACAATCTAGGATCGAGCTTACAATCAAATGCATCATGTTCTTTTTTTTTTCCTGGAACTGGAGCACACTGGAAATGACCACACTGGTGTGAACTATATAACCTACTATCTATGCGTTTTTGATGCAGAAAAAACCCCAAAAACACACTGGACTGCATGTGGTGTGAACCGGCCCTCAAGGAAAGCTCTGCACTTGAGAAAAAACTTTGGAATTATGTTATAAATCTGCATACCAGAGTACATAAAAAGAAAGCTCTGCACCTACAAGTGTGCAAACTAGAGCACTGAAAAGAGAAAAATCATGAAAGTGAGTTCAAAAAAAGAGAAGGCCATGTGCTCAAAGGTGAGACTTGGGGAAGTATTGCAATATGAGTGGATGTATATGAAGGGCCCCTGGCTATGATCCTACCTTCCACGATTTTCTGTTCTTTTCAGCTGAACTTTTGGCATTATAGACCTTCATTAAACATTATGAATTAAAGCGGAATTCCAGTCAAATTGTAACTAAGCCTAAATCTACTCCCACCCCCAATTCTAAGCCTATTCTATCTACCCTGTAAAAAGAAAAGATGACTACACTTACCTATTCTGAAACCACCCTGGCCCGGTTACATGATTGAGTCCCAGCGTTGGCTTCAGTGTAGAGGACAGGCAGCGTCATTGGATGCAAAGCCATATGTTTACTATGGGGCATTCGCTGTCAGCTGTCCATTTTCTACACTGAAGTCAGCGCTGGAAGCTGGTCATGTGATTGGACCGGAGCAGCTTCAGGATAGGTAAATATAAGCATCTTTTCTTTTGCAGGTTAGATAGAATAGTCTTAGAATGGGCATGAGAGTAGATTTAGGCTTAGTTAGAATTTGATTGGAATTCCACTTTGTGTAGCACTATATAGGTATATGGCATGCCCAACTTGAATTGCAGTGGCACAGTCTCTTAATAAATCAATAGGAAAGTCTCCTATTAAATCAATAGCACAGTCATGTCTAAGTGAACGCTCTTCAGATCCCAGCTAGGAAATGCCCATCCACCTGGCTGTCCTTTGAAGAGTACTCTGGAGCAAGAGATTCCAAGATAGGCATACAGCACTGTCCCAGGGAGAACTGGTTAAGTATTGCATCCAGCAGCACTCTCTCCTATTGGCCCCAGGGGTGTAGAGGTACTCACACTGTCCTTGTGTCCTGTAGCTCTGGGTAAACTGAGTTCAGGCTTCTCACTGAGTCAGTTTCTGTCCCCGCTTGCAGGATGTACTTTCCTGGTGGACTGTAAGGTAGTAGAGCCTTCTCTGTCAGCTTCCTTTCCTGCAACCTCCAGCCTGAAGGTAGCCCCCCTTGCCGGGGTCTCCTTCCAGGCTACACAGCAACAGCTTCAGTAATCCATCTCCCACACGACTCCAGACCCCTGCTAGGATGGCTCTTTACATCCAGGGGCAGTCTGCCACACTACCAGGGCCTCCATCCTGGGATTGATCACACTCACATGAATATGCAGATCTAGGTCCCCACCCCTCCCACCCACTGGCTTCTGGAAGTTTACATGGACCTCCAGAACCAGGTGGAGGCGATAGAGGCCCAAGCTGCTGTGTCATCCAGCCTAACCTGGTCTGACCTGAACTTGACCCCCACTTAGACATGCTCACTTAAACTAGTGAGTGATCCAGAAATTTTGCCTGCTGGAGAACCCCAGTTAGCTTCCCTTGGAGGCACATGGCAGTTCCAGACAGTGGAATGAAATAAGTTATATGAAAGCCTATCCAGCTGCCGCCCTGTGAACACAAGGCTAGACCCTCTGGAAAACAATACACAGAATTCCCCATAGGCCATACTCCTTGAACCCAGTACAGAAACCTCTATTTTAGAATTGAAACTTCTGGCAGAGTGTGTGTCCCCCACTGTAGGAATTTACTCCCCTGTGAATTGTGCTGCACTGTATAACTATTTAGGGGTATCCTGACAACTACAACTTCTTTAGTCCCACATTTCATTGGCAAAACATTTACAAAGAAATGAAAGTACTTGGTGTCAAACTATTTATGGCCACTACAAACTGAGGACCTTTTCTGGGATTTACGCACACGTAAAAGGTCAGGTAAGGCAGATTATGCTATTTTCTTTCCTGTAACCAAGCTAAATCCCCCATCAACACAGTAAGCATTGATGGATGAATCCCTCCCATGAAGCAACTGTGTTCTTCTGGCAGAGGAGGAAAGGGGGGGCAGGGAGCTGCCCCTGGCAGGAGAACACAGTGATTATTGCTAGCGGCTGGCAATAATTGCATGTAAAAAAAACATACTAGTTGTACCCAAGTTGATCGATCAATGGACCAATTTGGGTACAATCAGCCTGCCCATAGATGGTTTGAATCTCAGCTAGTCTGAACTGGCCGAGATTCAAACCATCTTTGGCTAGCTTTAAGGGAAGGTGTTAAAAATAACCACAGTTTGACTTTGCCTGGACGGGCCCCTTAGGCGCCTGGACGGGCCCCTTAGGCTTCTGGACATGCCACAGCCATGATGCTTTGCTACACAACCGAAACAAAAATAATGCCCCATGTTCAATTCAAGTGAATGGGGCCGTGCCACAACTCCGAGCTGAACTATAAGTAAACAATGACATGCACAGCTGAAAAACCTATTTTGCCAAAGAATTTATATTTCTATCTATCCAGTCCTAAGATTTACACAGCCATCAAGGCAGCACAGCCAGGCTAGTGACATGGTGTTATTCTATTGCAGTTAGGCTACACCCCTAGCCTGTGATTGGACACTGAAGAAGCAGCAACATGCTGATAAGCTGAGCAGACTGTTCTCTCCTCCTGTCAGTATGTTACTTATAAGTGTATTTGCATACAATAGTTCTGATTGGCTCCTAGTGGTACTTCTCCCTGTCTCAGTTTTATTGCGGTGTTAAGGCTATTACCAGGTCAAATTTTGGTACTTAACACGAATTGCATTTAAAATGTACCTAATCTTTTCTTTTTTCAGTGAAAAATCTTTTATTGATTTATAAACAAGTAGGTACAGAGGCACCAAGGTGAATCATAGTATTATAACTACAAAATGCAGGCAGCTCACAGGATCACACATATAAAACAGTGCTAAGATGTTATAGGAAAGGGATCCATTGGGCAGACACAGGAAAAGTGGGGGTAGATAAATGACAATCTCGGAGTATACTAAACGTGGTATACCATTTTTCATGCAAAAAAATCATTCTAGGTATAGTAACAGGGGGGGAGCACAGTGGCTAAATGGTTAGCACTTCCGCCTGGCAGTACTAGGGTCATTGGTTCGAATCCCAACCATGGCACCACCTGCCTGGAGTTTGCATGTTCTCCCTGTGCCTTCGTGGGTTTCCTCCGGGTACTCTGGTTTCCTCCCACACTCCAAAGACATGCTGGTAGGTTAATTGGATCCTGCCATGCATGTATGAATGTAAGTTAGGGACCTTAGATTGTACACCCCTTGAGGGTTAGGGACTGATGTGAATGTACAATATATATGTAAAGCGCTGCATAAATTGACGGCGCTATATAAGTACCTGAAATAAATAAATAGTAACAGCCTATAATTGGGAATATAAAGAAGACAGTGGCCTAAATAGGTCATCTAGGAGGAGCAGACTTTCAGCTGGGCTTGATGATCATATGATTGACCTTGGAAACTGAACCCCCACAGCATGCCGGAGTTGTAAGAAACAAAAAAACATGGAGTTTGGTAGCTGAAAAGGTACGCTTGAGTACATCAAAGAGTAAGAAAAAACCCAGTTGCATTATATGCTGAACTGTTTAAATCCCATGTCTAGCCCACAGGTAGAGGTCTGTTATGGTGGGTGAGGGAGGTTAGGGTTCCTCCAGAGGGGAGTGTGTGGAGAGTTAATGTCCTTAGCTACGTATCTGGCCCTAGCCTGGCACCAAACTGCTAGAATTGTTTTCGTTAGAGTAGTAATAGCAGGATAGGACTTCTAAATAGTAAATTTCTGAGTTCTGCAAAGGAGCCCGACAAAGCATGAGAGTGAAAGGTGAAGAGCCAGCAACTTGTTCTTATTCTTCCGATAAAAGTACTTTATTAATAAAGGGTACAGTGTGCAAATTACAGCAGCTTACGCGTTTCGGTAAAAAACCTTAATCATAGCCAAGCAACGCAGCTTCTACAATCACTGCTGCAGGATCACTGGGCTGGGAGAACCACCAGCACACTGTAAAATGAAAAGTACACCCAGTAGTACGTCAGAAAAATCAGCAGGGATAAACTGCCCCTATCCAGGTATAGGACAGGACAGATTTGGCTAGGTGTCCTCCCAGCCCAAATAAGAGGAGACTGTCTTATCTGCCTTAACAAAGAAGGGGGGGGGGGGGGGAGAGAGAGAGAGAGAGATCCAGGCTGAACATTTCCAGTAAAATAGCTGCTGAAAGGGAAATCATCTTTGAAATGAGAAGGGTTGTGTTGCATCTCCATGCCAGATATTTTTTTTTTTTTTTTTTTTTTTTTTAAAGGGAAGTTTATTAAACTCTTCCAAATCAATACAATTGCAACCAGCAGACAAGTGAAACATGCCAAACATGGCTATACACCGGGACAAAGCTAATGTAAAAGGGAACCAAGGAATGATCACGAGGTGAATAAAACAGAACAAGACCAATAGCAGTACAAAGGAGTACAGAGGGGATTGTGCACAAGAAACCTCTTTGCCAGTAATAGTACAGCACCCTGGGTATGGAAACAAAGCATTATTCTGGAGCAACCGTGTCTTTGGAATCTAACCAGGGAAGCCAAACTTTAGTGACTAATTAAATATAGGTGGCGCCAGAACAATATTAATGATAATTACAATCAATTTCTATATCCATAATTTTTTTATTTTATATATATATATATATATATATATATATATATATATATATATATATATATATATATATATATATTTGTTTTTTTGAGTGGAGCCCTTCTTTACTGGCGGGGCATGGCCCTTTAATTGGACTAATGCGGATTGCTATGGATTAATATATGCTATCATATGTTTTATCATTGATATGTCTATATATATTTAATGTTATCCTTGCCTCCGTGATGTGTTTCTTGAATGCTATATCTTTATAATATGTCGAGCGCAGCGATCTGTCATTAGCGTGTCATGTTTTGTTACATGACCCTTGATCACTGATAGCTGTCACGACTCGAATGCAGTGCATATACAATGAGGGTAGGATGTCTCACACTCATCTGCTCCGTGAGGGCGTCGAATGATGAAACGCGTAGGGCGGGGCTTGAGTGGTGTGACGTCAGCGCGTTCTCAGTGATCGCTACAGCGCATGTGCGATGAAGCTGGGTCTGTTTACTTGCATCTGGTTATGAGTGTGCTGGTGTCGTCTGGGACATCGTTTCTTGTAAGTGTGTTTAGTTTTAATAAAGCAACGATTTTATGAGGTACTGCACCATGAGCCTTCTGTTCTTTGTATATTCTGAGTGGCCATTCCAATACCCTATGAAAAGGATGGTATATGAATGAAGTGGATCTACAGAGTCACAGAGTCTCCTGCAGAGTATTGCGCCAGGGGTAGTGGAGATCGTTTTTTCCAAGTCAAAGCTTTGTCCCAACTGTCTACAGATCATTGCTCCCAGAGCAGAAAATAGTTTATGCTGGTTTATAATATGATCAGCATATTGCTCTGGTGAGTTTATTCAGTTTATTCAGTGGTAGATACACTGGGTGGATTTCGTTTGAATTTATTTCATCATTATCACTCATATATATATATATATATATATATATATATATATATATATATATATATATATATATATATATATATTTTTTTTTTTTTTTTAGACTTTACATGATTGATATGACTTTGTTATATGATTAATATGATTTCGATTTATTTGTTCACGGATATTTATTTTATTATAATTTTTTTACTATTGCAGTCTGAAAAAATTAATTTATAAGCTAAACTTTTCTTAGGATATCCTTTCACTTCATAGGTTAATACATAGGGATGACTTGATTAACTAAGGTAAGCCATGCCAAGATATTTAAACTTAGAGACTGGCTTAAGCGGGGCAAGAGGAAAAAGGATGGATTTGTCCCAATTAATTTTGATAAGTAAATACCAAAAGGTATCAATGTCTAAAGCATAAGGATGAGGAAGAGTCTCCAAGGTTTAGTAAGGGATCATCAGCATACATTGGATCATACAGGTGAGAGGTTCCAAATAGTCCTGGGGAGAGGGGACATCCCGGTCTAGTAAATCTGTAAGCTAAAAGGGGGTGACAAAGTGTTATTGGTGCAAACTTGAGCTGCTGTAGCCTTGCACAAGTATTTCAACCAAGATACAAAGTCTGGGCCAAAGCCAAACTTATATAGGACCTCCCACAGAAATTCTCATTCAACCACATCAAAGGCTTTTTATGTATCTAGGGGCACTACCACAACAGAACCCCCAGTTGAACCAGCCACAGAGGTTTTTGTAAAAAGGCTCCGGATGTTGACGGTGCTTTTTCCAGGCATAAAACCAATCATCATGCACCAAATCAGAGATAATACTCCTCAGTCTGTTTTCCAGGACCTTGCATCAGAATTCAGTGCTTCCCGAGTTTCAGGATGACCACTATTATGGTCCCCTGACATAGATAGAGGAAGTACACCCAGTCTCCAAGGCTGCAGTCAAGGTTTGATGAAGATGGGGGAACAGGGATCCAGCATACATCTCAGAGAATTACACTGGTAGGCCATAGGGGCATGGGATCTTACCAGATTGGAGATCTACAATAGCCTGCTGAACCTCTTCCAGAGACATCAGACTATCCAGCCTAACTCTTTGATCATCTGAGAGAAATTTGGAGATCAACAGTATCTAGATATTGAAGTAGATCAGACGTATCCTGTCTGGCTCTAGAAGTATACAAGACACGGTAGTAAGCAGCAAACCACTGGTTAATAAGAGTAGGATCTAGGAGCACAGTACCATCTAAATCCTGTGCACTGACCTTAATAATCCTATAAATGAATACAGAGCTGCATGTATTGGTTGTTTTTATACACTGTATCTTCCTGGAGTCCAGCTTTTAGGATCTGCTAGTCCAACAGCAGAGTCCCTTCTTTTTTTTGGCCACACAGCAAGTATGTTCTAATGGAAAGCCACAATATAATCCCAATCACTAGCTTTGGGAGAAAAGGACAGATACTGAGAGTTGGGTATAAGTAGTACTGTGGATATGAAGTTTAAATGATAGAGTTCAGAGGAATCAAATATTACCCCTAAGCAACAAATGTGTATAATCAATTTAGCTCTATCCATTTTTTCAAAAACATGGACTTTTAGAATTTAGAATCCATAAAAATGGCATTTATCCGAAAGCTATTAATATGCCAACTGAATAACCATATATCTTAGGACATACAAATACCTGGTTGCCTTTATCCCAAGGATGAGAGACTGGCTTTTCTGGTTTGCTTGACAGAATATACTTTCTAGAAAACCAGGACAAAAAAAAAAAAAAAAAAAAAGAAACCAGACAGCTCTTATAATCCAATGTATAAACCTAGCTACTAAAATAAACATTTTTTTAAAGAAAATATTAAAAACATATACAGTATATCTACTGTTAGTGTGTAAATGCATAGTGTGTTTTTATTTGTACAGTGTGTTAGAATAACAAAATAATCCCATGGGATTTGGACCCCCCACCTAACCCCCATTTCTCTTTTAAACAATTTTTTTTGTTTTTGTTTTTTAATATATAGTGTATAGGATGGGTAGAATTTTTGGCTGGTCTGATGGCTTTTTTTCTTATTTTTTTTTAGCATGTCTTTTTTTGTATGCCTGCCCAGCATCAGCCACGTACCCTTTCAGCTTCTCCCAGACACACCAAGCAGAAAGAGGGACAGCTGATCACTGGTTTGGTAAATGACTGGATTGACATTTTGACAGAGAACATTGATATTCAATACACTTAATACAGAGCTACCACTAAAGTCTTGTAGCAGGTTTATCTAAACTGCAATCTTTTTGACCTGCCCTGTTTCTCACAGTTTACCATTATTGTGGGTAATAGCTCCCTCTTTGTGGGTGGACAGTTGTTTTTTTCTTTTTTTTAATAAGTGACAATTCATACTAATCAAACCATTTGCCGTTATAATTTGCCTGTAAGAGACAATACTGTGCTTTATTGTGAAAAGGATAATCAAAGAAACTTATCATTGCCAAATCGGAAGAATCCACCAAATTACATAAGCCAGGTTTTTGAAGGAAATTAAAAATATATGTCTCGTACCTGGCCACACGAATTTTCCTGCGTGCGATGGCTCCACAAAACCGTCTGATGCTGTCCTACAAAGATCAGAAGAATGTTTAGAGAAACAAACTCTCCATATTCCTAACACATGGAAAACGGTTTCAATTTCCATAATTTAACATTATGAAAATTGCTCATGTGTGATAACGAACTCTAATTTTATAACAATGTATGATCCCATCCGTACAGGATGTACAAGCAAGCAGACACACTGACAAGTCTGAAGAAGACCTGCATGGCATCAGCGATCTACTGATTGCTGGCGCAATCCTATAATATTACGAGGGGTGTTCAAGTCAAACTGGGACTTTTGAGTTTATCTAATAAAAGAACAAAATTTCAAGGAGTGGAAACTACATTTATTTTTCGATATACTCCTCTGCTACATTTATACACTTATCCCAGTGTTTAACTGATGCCTAGAAAGCTTCCGCATACAAAGAGCAGGTTCCAAAAATGTCAGCAGGAGACCCCAGAAGTGAAAGTTCAGGGGTGCTTTGTAAAATGCCATTTCACAGAGCAGGTACTGTAAGTATAACACGTTTATTATTTTAGAAAAGAAAATTAGACTTTCTAACCACTTAAATATTGTAACAATGCCATCACCTTTATTAAAACCAGCAAAACAAATGTTTACCCTTTTCCACATAAACTAAGATTTTGCCAATACACAAGATTTTGGTACTGTCCAAGTTTCAAATAATTGTTTTTCCATCTGCTTCTCCTGCCCATCCAATAGGTGATTGGTTAGTTCATTCTTCTCAGGTGCATTGAATGCTGGGATTTGTAGAGTGCATGCAGGATAGTTCTTCCTGTGTACTTGCCTCTCTACAAGAGCTGTTGAGCAGTTACCATTTGGGCTGGTTTTAGCAATAGTTGAGTTAACCATGGCAAATCTCAGTTTATATTCAAATGTATATTATTTTAATAAATTAATGATTATGCTAGGCTCCATACAATATTGATTTTAAAAACAAACAATGATGCAGTTGCCCTTTAAAATGTTGTAAAAAAAACCCCAAAACAAAACAAAAAAACTAACTGCGCTATAGTGGTTTAACAGCTCAGGTTTACTCCAGGATAGGCAAAAAAATCACTCATTAGTACACCCCCTACATATAACACTAAACCGTTAATAAAATGTTTTAAATCATTTAGGTGAAAAGTCTAACTGAATTTTTATTACATCATCTCCATAATTCAAAAGATAAAAGCATCTGCTCTGCCAAGGAGGAGGTGTAACAGCAGGGAATACATCATATCCTCGCCTCTCAGGAGACTACACTTCCCATCAACCACAGGGAATTGTAGTGAATGTGGGTGGGTACACTAGGCCTGTACATGTTGAATGTGTCTGAGAGTTCCGGTCTTCCCACCACCGCAAGTGGGGCTTCTTTAGATCACTGCTTCCTGGGGTAAGAACTACAGAAGGGATGTTCCAAGACCAGTGGCTGGGGGAATAGAAGGCATAGCAGCTGCTGGTCTTACAAAAAGGAAGCCAAAAGAGAATTAACAGTTTGATTTGAAAATGAATAGGCTATTTCAGAGCAACTAATGCATGAACCAGAAGATAAATTTTCAGGGAAGGTAGGAAATCAGCAACAAGGACATGTAAAGAAATTGTTGCCCGGAGTTCTACTTTAAGCTGCTTGTAATTTATACTTTATATTCAATGGTAGAGTTAATAATCTCAAGTGGACCTTAATAGGCAACACTAATTTTACATATGCAATAATAGGAGGTACTTATTTCAAGTTACCCTCTGCTAAGATTCATTCCAAGATCACCGCTCTTTGCTATTAATTTCCCACTTTTTTTCGGTTCAATAGTACAACATTCACTATACTTCCAGTCTACTGTTGACTATGAGATCTGTGGCTTATGCTAGTGTTGTTTATCTGCCACCCCCCTCCCTTATCTATTACCAGAAGGCCTTGTATTATGTTAACTATTCACAAAATACAAGGGGTTCTGCGAATAGACAAGGGGAGATTGGGTGGACAAAAACACTAGCAAGGGCTATAGTGACCATAAGTATAGCAAAATCTGTACTATCCAGCGTGAATATAACAGTGAAATTTACAGAACAGTGACCCAGATATGGGATAAACATCAGCAGAGGTACATTATCTTTTTACACAACAGAAATAAGAAAAAACATTCTTCAAAAATTGAAGAAAAATTTAAGAAAAATTCAGTGCGGGGAACAATCGGTCAATTATCTGATCATAAGTATAGTGCAGTGGTCTCCAAACTGTGGCCTGGGGGGCCAACTGTGGCCCTTTGCTTGCCTTTATCAGACCCTTGGGGTACTATTCCTCTCAATGATACGATATGCTATTCCACCAACTGACATCACCAACAGGGCACAATTTCTTACACTGTTCCTCCCAATAATATCTAATGTTAGGTTTACTCCCACTGATGCCAGGAAAATTTCCCCTCCTGATGGCCACAGTCCTGCCCCCCTAAAGTCTGAAGAACAATAAACTGGCCCTTTGTTTAGAAAGTTTGAAGACCCCTGGTATAGTGTTTGTCAGCTGATTCTGACTGTTCGGACAAAAAAAACATTAAAAAACAAACAAAGGTGCAAGCTAGAAAATTTTTAATGTATGTGAACGTGTTAGATTTTCACTAATTGCAGCACAGTGGCTAAATGGTTAGCACTTCCGCCTAGCAGTACTAGGGTTATTGGTTCGAATCCCAGCCACGGCACCACCTGCCTGGAGTTTGCATGTTCTCCATGCGCCTGCGTGGGTTTTGTCCGGGTACTCCGGTTTCCTCCCACACTCCAAAGACATGCTGGTAGGTTAATTGGATCCTGTCTAAATTGCTGTAATATGTGTATGTATGAATGTAAGTTAGGGACCTTAGATTGTACACCCCTTGAGGGTTAGGGACTGATGTGAATGTACAATATATATGTGTAAAGCGCTGCATAAATTGACAGCGCTATATAAGTACTTGAAATAAATAATAATTGTACAAAGATTTTTTGAATTTTTTGAGTTTTGAATTTTTGTACAAGTTAATGCCATAGTCAGTTGCATTATATTGAAAACTGTTCGTCCGATTTTCTCATAGTGTGCACCCTACTTTATTTTTGTTGTAGCAAATTCATTGACAATGTTACAGTGCAATCGTGCCCTATTAAAAATCCACTAAATAGAAACCTTAAATACTGTGTGTTTGGCCAATATACTTAGATATGTTCAATTCCGGGGGACAAAAAAAAAGAAAAGAAAAGAAAATGTTAACATTTGAAGGTCTACCTACAAAAACCAGATAACTGGCCTCTACAGATATCACTGGGCTTCAGTAAAGTCTAGATAAAGAAGAACTTATCTCTGATAACAGTACCAGCCTGTACTTCTATCGGCTTAACATATCAAACAAGTCATCTTTATTTTCCTGTTGGCAAACGGTTTGTTTCATCTTTGTACCTAATTTAATCAGTATTACAATATTTCTTATGAAATCACAACAGCTTCCATCTAGACCAGAGGTCAGTACCAAATGGACACTGGGGACCCTTCAAATGAATACTACCGACAGCTTTCTGTGGCTTATTGCAAGTGTCCTTGAGTCGTGCAAGATGACTAATGAAATGGACTTCATTGAGAAACTGCGCCAAATCAGAAACTTTTAATTTTGCTCATTGTGCTGCGTAGGTGAAATTTGTTAAAAAAAAATATTTATTATTTTGGGCAGTTTGGTTTGTTTAATTTCTTTTTGTATGTAATTGTCATGTTTACATTTTTTTTTTTAACACGGTCTTTCTGTAAAAAAAGAAAAAAGAAAACAAACAGATAGATATGCGATAAGGCTAATGAGGTTCCTGGACCCTTGGAAGCCATTCAAAACCCATTGTACTCTTAATTGGCAAAAACTACCCAAATTTCACTTTCTATTAACACACATTTGTAGCCAAAATTTGGGGGAAATGTAATTTCTAAATTTAATTGCATTCCTACTTATGACAGCATAAAAGCTAGTTTATGTGCAAGAGGTGATCATTAAGCATGTAGAAACTCAGAAACAAAGCCAAACACATTTTTTTTACTTTTTGTGTAGATCTAGGTTTGTCCCAAGCATCTTTGAATCCACTTACTGTTGACTGACTCACTACCTCAGCTGGAGGTCTATTCCAAGCATCAACTACTCTTTTGGTAAAAAAATAGCTTTTAAGATTAGTTTTGAAGTTTCCTCCTGCTGGTTTGAGCTCATATCCCAGTGTTCTTGATCTTGGATTCAAATTTAAAATACTGCTCTCCTGAATCTTATTCGCCCCCTTGATATAATTAAAGGTTCCAATCATGTCTCCTCTTTCCTTTCTTTCCTCTAGACCTGAGGTCTCCAAACTGCGGCCCTTTGCTTGCTTTTTATGCTCTTGGGGCACTATTCCTCCCACTGACACCAATGATGGGGCACTATTCCTTCCACTGGCACCAATGTTTACTGCCACTGATACCAAGACATTTTCTACTCCCACTGGTCTCAGCCAGTGTTTGAAGGACACTAAACTGGCCCTTTGTTTAGAAGGTTTGGAGACCCCTGCTCTAGACTGTACATATTCGGTTCTTAACGTCTCTCCAGATAAAACTGTACAAAAAAACATTAGTCTCTGACTAGTCTCTAACTGAAATGGCTCCTGTGGGCTTTCATATGCACTGGTTCCCAATATTCTGAAAAATAAATTGTGTGTTGTCCTTACAGCCAGTCAGGCTCTACCATTCATTGGTGCCATTGCAACCAGATTTTAACATTTACTGGTGCCCCTGCAAAAAAAACGAAGGTGTAAGAGATAGTCTTGTTGCAATGGGATTTTTTTTCACATGCATATTTTATTATGTGGACCAGGAAGCACTTCATGCATTTTAGTAGCAGAGTATATAAAGGAAAGTTCAGGTAAAAAAGAACACAGTTTATCTATTATGCACAACTGTCCAACAGCATGCTTCTATCACATCGTGTTCCATTTTAATGAACAGCAAAAGGAAACATGACCAGGCTTCAGATTTAAATATGTACATTTATAAGCATGTCCATGTGACCACCCAATACCAGCAAACCAGGCATATTTTAAAGGGTTCACTAATCTCAGTGCACCATGTAGCATGAATCTGAGCTCAGTGAAAATATTCCGAAATATATATGGGATCTCACCTTGTTTGAGGCTTTAACTCTGGGGAACGTTACATACTGGTTGTTGGCATCCAGCGCTTGATAAATGAGGAAAGCACTATTAATATGGCGTGGTTTGCCCTCTGTCCACTCCTCACAGTTATAAGCTTCCACTCGGACACCAACCTCAACACTGAAGTAAAGCACATATATAATCAAGATCAGTGATTACATTTTAGAATTCCCATATCAACAACTCCAAAGCCAAAGCTAAGACTTCAACCAATTGGATCAGCTGAGTACAAACAACTCTGTCCTATAATCTTCTGTGAGAGGAAACAAGCAGTGGTGTCCTTCAGGCACAGAATAATACATCCTACACTTTAAATCAGAATTTTTTCTATACAGTTGCAAGAAAATGTATGTGAACCCCTTGGGATTACGTGGAGTTTTGCATGAATTGGGCATAAAATGTGCTCTGAACGTCATCTAAGTCACAACAATAGAAGAACACAATATGCTGAACATAATACTACACAAACATTAGATGTTGCCATGGTTTAATTGCACATAACATGTAAACATTCACAGTGCAGGGAGGAAAAAGTATGTGAGGCCCTAGCTTAATGACTTCTCCCAGAGCTAATAAGAGCCAGGAGTGAGCCAACCTTGACTCCAATCAGTGTGATGATATTGGATGTGTTGCTGACAGCTGTCCTGCCCTTAAAAAACACACTGTCAGGGCTCCCAGGTGTGACCAGAGGTGTGTGGCTGACGCAGGGAAACGCAGACCTCAGATATGTTATAAACAATATAATTTATTAACACTAACAATACAAACATAAACGCAGTGCAATACTAAAACATAATACAGTGCAACCAAACCAAACCAAGCCAACCACCCACAGATAACAGTACATACAAGCAAGCGTCGTCAGGCAGGCCGGGTCAATATCAATAGGGCAGGTAGGTACAGGGGGAGCAAGCGGAGATTGGTCGGGGTCACAGGCCAGGTTCAGCAGGTAGCAAGCAGCGTAGTACAGAGGGTCAGGCAGAGGGATGGTCAGGGTCACAAGCCAGGGATCAGAACAGGTAGCAAGCAGCGTGGTACAGAGGGTCAGGCAGAGGGATGGTCAGGAGCGAGCCGGGATCAGAGCAGGAGAAGTCAGCAGCGGTTCAGAAACAGGATGCAGGACAGAAACAGGATACAGGGCCCAGGACAAACACAACACCAAGGCAGAGTTTGTGGGTCTGGCCATCCCTTAAATACCCCAGCATAATCAGTTCCAGGTGTTAGCTGGCTGCAAAGTTGAGTCTCTGATTGCTGGGAGCATCCGCTGGCCAGCCCTGGTACTGCAGATCAAAAGGCAGGTGAGTCCCACCATTGCTGGCCAGTCCATTCCTGACAGTACCCCCCCCTCAAGGAGCGGCCTCAGGACGCTCCAAACAGTCCTAGCTGGGAAAAATGTTGCACCGCCCGGGTCTGGTAACTGGCGGGATATCAAAGACTGGCACACCGGGCAGGACTCCGGGCAGCGGTAAACCGGGCAGAGGCACATCGGGCTGGACTCCGGGCAGAGGCACACCGAGCAGAGGCACTCCGGGCAGAGGCACACCGGGCTGGACTCCGGGCAGAGGCACACCGGGCTGGACTCCGGGCAGAGGCACACCGGGCTGGACTCCGGGCAGAGGCACACCGGGCTGGACTCCGGGCAGAGGCACACCGGGCTGGACTCCGGGCAGAGGCACACCGGGCTGGACTCCGGGCAGAGGCACACCGGGCTGGACTCCGGGCAGAGGCACACCGGGCTGGACTCCGGGCGGAGCGGCGGGCACCGGGCCCCCGGGCGGGGCGACGGGCCTCGGGCCCCCAGGCGGAACTACAGGTCTCGGGCCCTCAGGCGGAGCGGCGGGCGCCGGACCCCCAGGCGGGGCGACGGGCCTCGGGCCCCCAGGCGGGGCGACGGGCCTCGGGCCCCCAGGCGGGGCGACGGGCCTCGGGCCCCCAGGCGGGGCGACGGGCCTCGGGCCCCCAGGCGGGGCGACGGGCCTCGGGCCCCCAGGCGGAGCGGCGGGCGCCGGACCCCCAGGCGGGGCTACAGGTCTCGGGCCCTCAGGCGGAGTGGCGGGCGCCGGACCCCCAGATGGAGCGACAGGTCTCGGGCCCTCAGGCGGAGCGACAGGTCTCGGGCCCCCAGACAAAGCGGCGTGCACCGAGTCACCAGGCACGACAGTGGGCACCGAGTCGTCTGGCAAGACTGCGGGCACCGAGTCAACTGGCGGAACTGCGGGCACCGAGTCGTCTGGCAAGACTGCGGGCACCGAGTCGTCTGGCAAGACTGCGGGCACCGAGTCGTCTGGCAAGACTGCGGGCACCGAGTCGTCTGGCAAGACTGCGGGCACCGAGTCGTCTGGCAAGACTGCGGGCACCGAGTCGACTGGCGGAACAGCGGGCTCCGAGTCAACAGGCACGACAGTGGGCTCCGAGTCAACAGGCACGACAGTGGGCACCGGGTCATCAGGTATCGGATTGTCTGGCTCGACAGCGGGCATCGGGTCACCAGGTATGACAGCGGGCACTGGGTCACCAGGCATCAGGTCATTTGGCTTGCCAGCGGGCACCGCGTCATCTGGCAAGGCAGTGGGCACCGGGTCACCAGGTATGACAGCGGGCTCTGAGTCTCTGATTGCTGGGAGCATCCGCTGGCCAGCCCTGGTACTGCAGATCAAAAGGCAGGTGAGTCCCACCATTGCTGGCCAGTCCATTCCTGACACACACACCTGTTTTGGGTTTACTGGTTTCAAGAAGCACTGTCTGATGTGAACCATGCCTCGCAGCAAAGAGCTCTCAGAAGACCTACGATCAAGAATTGTTGTGCAGGTCTGATCTGCAACTACAGGAAATGTTTGGATGAGGTTATTGCTGCCAACAGGAGGGTCAACCAGTTATTAAGTCCAAAGGTTCACATACTTTTTCCTCCCTGCACTGTGAATGTTTACATGTTATGTGCAATTAAACCATGGCAACATCTAATGTTTGTGTAGTATTATGTTCAGCAGACTGTGTTCTTCTATTGTTGTGACTTAGATGTTGCTCAGAGCACATTTTATGCCCAATTCATGCAAAACTCCATGTAATCTCAAGGGGTTCACATACATTTTCTTGCAACTGTATAAAAGATCCAGCCATGAAAACTCCTGAAATAATATTATAGACATTGATGAGTGGTTCTGGTAGTTATTTTACAAAGAAAGTTCTAGTGCTATTCAGCTGTTAAATATCTTTTATCGGTTGCAGCGGCACAGGTGTCTCCATTGGATTATAAGCAGAGCAAGATTACCACTATTAGTATCCGGTTCAAGCATGAAAAGAAGCCTCTCCATGGGCAACACCATTCTAATTGGCAACCCGAATCCAATGTGTTGGATTATTCACATAGCCTTTCCTGATTAAGAACACCTACCATTGATATATGTGATCACTGTATCTACCCAGAAGTCATTTCATTTATGGCAGAAAATACAGAAGAATACTATTTTACAGTATATGAATTTAATACATTTACCCGCCTTACTGTGCCAGTCGCTTTATCTATAAAAAACTGAGAAAAATAGTAACAAGTAGCAAAGTTCCAGTGTGGCTTCAAACATAGGTTTAGAGAGTTTATGTAAACCTACACAATTAACTTCACTTACCTGCCGCCTTTAGTCTGTTAACTACTGTATATATCTATGAAAGTGTTTTGTAATATCTGTTCTAGAAGTTTAAAAAAATGATCCTGCCAGAAATCCCATGAGCTGATCAGTACTGGATTTGTAGGGAGGAAAAATGGGCAACTGCCCTGGGGCTCCCCTCCATACAAAAATAATATAAAACAAAACAATTAAATAAAATAATAAAAACAATAAAGTAAAATATAAAATATACATGCAAACCATGTATTGATTATTAACCGGGTTATATTATATGACTTAATATAAAGCTTCCAAAAGGTGAACAATAATGCATTGGACTGCATTGAACACAATAACCTAAATCTTTTTTTCTCCAAGAAAAGTTCCAGATTGAGAAAAAAAAAAAAAAAAAGAGAAGGGGCCTAAAAAACATCATGGTCCATTTGGTAACTTAAGAATGTGAACAAAGATGAGCAGTGCTTTGATTTCTGGGTGAGGGGCCGCTTTATTTGTCCATGTTCTTACCATTAACCAGCTAAAGCAGTATTAAAGGATAAGTTCACCTTTGGGAACATGTTGCATGTTCCACCCCTTTTAAACATGTTCCCGATCCTGCAGCCTCCGCTGATCCCCCTTCCCCCATGACAGCAGTACAGGGAGAAGTTCCCCATACTAGCTGTCACTTTTTAAAAACAGTGCGGTCATACGGGGTTCCGCCCACATGGCCGTATCATCAATTCACAGTGTTCTGTGAATGAACGGACTACAAGTCCCAACATCCTTAGCGGCTGTCAGCTTATAGTTCTCAATGAATTACCATGGCGCTGTGAGTGCTGTGGAGGTTCATAGAGTCTTCCTGTCAGAAGTATCAGCTTGCCCGTACAGGATGTACAAGCAAGCAGACACACTGATAAGTCTGAAGAAGACCTGCATGGCATCAGCGATCTACTGATTGCTGGTGCAATGCTTTCCAGGCTCCTCCTACAAAAAATAATAAATGCACATTTTTTTACCTGCAAAAAAATGTACGTTTATTATTTTTTGTAGAAAGGTGAATTTATCCTTTAAAGTGATTGCAAACCCTCACCTTGTAAAACAACCTACTCAGTTTAAAATAGAAATGAAAGGTAATTATATATTATAATAATTAAGGTAATTCTATAGATATTCTAAATCCCTTTTTTTTTTTTTTTTTATATAAAAGTGATCACATGCCCTCTGTTCTCAGCTTCAGAGAGCTACAAAGTACACAGCTCTTCCCAGTGAAAAGCGGTTGGGGGGGGGGGGGGGGGCAGGACAAGTATGAACATTGGAGAAGAGTAGGCTGCATTCCCAGCACAGCTAGAGAATGGACTCTGCTCTTATGCCTAGTGTGGTCAGTATTTAAAAGGAAAGTAGGGGTACTTGCAGGAACACCAGGGATTTCACACAAAGGAAGCAATACAAAGGGAACAGGATACTTTTTCATATAAATATATGGTAGAGCAGGCAAAAGTCAGGAATATGAAAATGTTGGAATTACATACTCTTTAAAACCAAAAGCAAACATTATATTGCAGCTGGCCAATTAGAGGTCACTTAGATGTGATGGCTGCATGAGTTTTCTTTTATAGGCTCTTTCCTTTACACATTGTTTTCACTCTGATCTGGCTAGTAAGTTGTTTTTTTTTTTTTAAAAAAAACAAGCTCTCTTCCAGATCTATCAGTTTACAGGGATGAGATAACCCATTTAACACTGGCAGGGGTGCTTATCATGGGTAAACTTTTATCCCAAATGGGAAAACAAACGGTTTGCTGTAACTGATTAGAAAGTGTTCGCTGAAGTTTGGCTTCAATTTGTTAGTATATTAAAATCTGCTAGTACATTTAACAGTACTCTCCCCCCAGATTGACAATGCTGCTGTCAAAATGTGCCCCCTGCTCTCCTTCATCCAGAGTTCAGGCATTCTAATACAGGTGGTGTGTTACTGGTCAAATTTCCAGGTGAAACAGATGGAAAAAAATTTAAAAAAGAAAAACTAGTACAGCCATGACATTTAATGATTGGTAAGGTACAATATATTACATTTTTGTTTTTGGGTTTTGTTCCTCTTTATGGACCTGCCCATGTGTGTAGCTGCTAGGATTTTCTGTAAACTTTCAGCAGTAATCAACTGATTAACCTGTTTCAGCGCTTGTTAAAATGCAAAAACATATATTGATAAATTGCATTTAGCTGCAGCTCTCAGGAGCATCTAATTATATTTTATCTTTTTGATTGGTTTGTTTTTACATATCAGCTGCTAAAACAAACCTGAACAGTAGAATATATTTTTTTGTGTTTTCTACTGGTGTTTTGTGCTCATCTATTTCATGTTTTATATTGCAATTATTAAATGAAAAACACATATGCAACTTTTTCTTTTTTTCTTAAATGTTTCTATTTGAAAATAACTTGGTTGCTCTTTGTACCAGATACAGAATTTGATGCCATGAGAACCTAGACAAATCACAAATACAATTACAACTTAACGGGGCATACTAATATGGCAGGGAATGTGACATTCACTGCAGGTGTATCTTCTGGTACAAGTATTTTGTTATCCAGAGATTCATTTGCAGTGAATGTCATGTTTACAGTTTTATAAATATGCTCCTATATCAAAAGTATGACAACTCATTTTAAAATTATCACTTTTTATTTTGTATTTAAAATATATTTTAATTAAATAAATATTGGAAGTCAATACCATCAAAATAAATATTTTTTACCCCAAAACTATGTGTCTCATTTGTGTGTCATATGTAATAAATTTATTCTTAAAGTATAACTACTGTAAAGGCAAAACATTTTTTTTTTTTTTTTTTTTTTAGTTTTGGGTAGAGTGGAGAGGGATTAGAACCCTTATCAGCCATTATTGCTGTTTCCGTTAGGGAGATTCACCCTTTCCATTTGTCCTGTTTACCATTATCATTAAAAGTGAAAGTAATAGAAAACCCCAAATTTTGGGTTGTTCCCAGAAAAGTAATAGAGGAGAAATCTTCCAATGGGGGCACTAGTTCTGGTGATCTGGGGGTACTCGAGATATTACCTTAATTAGCAGAGATTTCCTTTTACTTCCTGTTTTGGCTATGAGACAAGAAGTAAAAGTAAATGGGACACCAATGGCAAAAATAAACCTTACATGGGTTATATTCTTCCCCTTACTCTAGCCAAAATTGAAACAAACAGAAACAAAATGTTTTGCTTATAGTTCTACTCAGGGGCGGGCTGACCATTTGGAAACTCGAGCACTGCCCGAGGGCCCGGGGTCAGTAGGGGGCCCCATGAGATGCCCCTGGTACCTTTTTCATAGGCTTTTTTGAGTTTTGGCAAGGACACAGGGGCCCCATGATCCCCTATTGCCCAGGGGCCCCATGAGTTGTCAGTCCACCCCTGATTCTACTTTAAACTATTAGAATTCATAGTTGAAATTGTGCATTTAAGCATTACCTTTTCTGAAACGTGTTATTTACAATTGCTCGAAACACCAGTCGATCCCCAACAGTGGAAGGTCCTCTGAATTTAAACATATCCACAGATTTAAGAACTGCATGTGTATGACACAGGCGGCTGTACAAAGAATGTGAAGAAGTTATGTTTGATGGTGTTTTATGTATTTTAGAATGTACTTTATCATTTTATGGCAATATAAACAACATATAAATGTACCCATCACTCTCACAGTGTATTTTCTTATGTCAATAATGAAATATATGAACACTGAAAGGAAATATTTGCATAAATACAAAAAAGCACGGCAGTTCTAATATCATATTTGCATTATGTAGTCAAAATTATAAAGAAAAGCCAAATTTATTGACAAGGTGCTTGGAAAGAATGCAACCTTCACATAGAGGTACCTTCCCTGGGAACTCTCCTGTTGTTCGTAAGGGAAATATTGAGCCCATTGAAATCACTAGGGCACAGAAGGCATCAAACAAGAAGATTACCATCATCAAGAACCTCCCAGGGAAGGTAACTATGTGCTCCTAGCCCTAACTTGAGTTGGCTAAAACAACAACTGAATTTCATAACCTTTAGGACTTTATTCATCACTTCAACCCTTCACTGTTAAAATGTTTTTATTTAGAACTGGATTGAGTGGCAGCAACATGAATAGCATGATTGCACTCTCATTATAGTATAGTGGATCAACGCGTTTTGCTGTATTTTCTTTTCCTCAGGATCCTACCATCAAGTCCCAGCTTTGGATAGATTCCATGGTTGAATGTTAGAACAAAATGGGGTTGATTTTCTAAAACTGGTGAGTGCATAATCTGGTGCAGTTCTGCAAAGAAACAAATCAGCTTCC
This sequence comes from Staurois parvus, assembly GCF_062004578.1. Taxonomy (NCBI): domain Eukaryota; kingdom Metazoa; phylum Chordata; class Amphibia; order Anura; family Ranidae; genus Staurois; species Staurois parvus. The sequence goes on from NW_028318414.1 coordinate 2,019,279, forward strand.
AGGTTTTATTGTCAAAGCTTAACCACTTCCCCTCCAGCCTATAGCAGAAATACGGCTACAGGGCGGCAGGGGTACATACAATCGCCAAGTATCTCCAACAGGGGAGAGACCTGTGTATAAACAACACAGACCTCTCCCCTGTCTACTCTTGCACACGGCTTTGTATGGCCCTGCATAGCAAAGCCATACAAAGCAGTGTGCTTACAGTGAAACACAGACACAGCCCACGTAGTAAAACAGCACACAGTTAACCCTTTGATTGCCCCATGTTAACCCCCTTCCTGCCCAGTGTCATTAGTACGGTCAGTGCTTTTCATTAGCACTGATCACTGTATTGGTGTCACTGGGGATGTCAGTGATACCAAATCAGTTCCCCTCAGTGTCAGAGTGCCAGCTGCAGTCCCATTATAAGTCGCTGCTCACCGCCGTTACTAGTTAAAAAATAAAAAAATTCCAGTATCTATACTGCCATTTGTAAACGCTATAACTTACGTAAACCAATTTACACGTGTTGGGTTTTTCTTTTCCTTTCTAGCAAAGACATGTAGCAGAATAGCAAAAAGTAAAAAATATTTTTTTCTTAAAATTGTCGGTCTTTTTTGTTTATAGCGCAAAAATTGAACAAGCTGAAGTTAGAAGCCAATTGGCTACTATGCACAGCTGCACCAGATTTTGCACTCTCCAGTTTTAGTAAATCAACTCCAATGTATGTCTGGAAGTGTCATCCATACAGTATTAGCCTGGCCAAGTATTCATCATTTTTTTTTTTTAATTTAATTGGTATCAGTGTCAGCGTGTTTTAGGTAAAACAAAAAACAAAATGTGCAATATTGTTTCTGGTCTGTACTGTGGGTACAAACAACAAATACCATACACATATATGGTATTGCTGCGATCATCAACAGCGGAAAATTTATTTTGGGTTGTTCTTTGGTGGCAGGTTATGGTAGTAACAAGAAACACACAGCTAAATTAAAAAAAAAAAAAAATTTTGTCCTGAAAAAAAAACCAATGTATAATTCACCTGGATGTACAAAGTAGTTGTGATGTTAGGTACGGTTTTACTAACATGTCAAAGTTGTAAAATTTTAATTAAGCGTTCAGATTTGTTTTACCCTTAGGTGTGAAGGGGTTAACGTGTTACTAAACCCAGGACCCTGCATTCACTATATCCAGTCTTCTACAGTGCACAGAACGTGGAAATGCAATTATTTTAGTAATTATAAACTGCCAAATACCTTTTCTCAGCAGCAGTTAGAGCAGTCTTGTGACTTTTATCAGTATCCAGCTGAGCACATGTTAAAGCTTGTAGGAGGAGTTTTCATTCTGTTCTAGGAGGATGCAGAACTCCTGACCTCTGTTTGGACAGAGCCGATTGGGGGGGGGGGGGTGCATGTGATCAGCACAGGGCCAAAGAGAAAAAAAAAAACCTCTCTAGCAATACACACTAAACTGAGCATGTGCAGAATGACTCCGCATTACATGTCTTATCAGGAGATAAGAGGGAGGCACTGGAAGAAGGGGAGGATCAGAGAAGTCAGGATCAAACAGCGTTTTTACACAATGCAGAGGATTAACCCCTTAGGTTCCACAGTGAGTATAACAGCGTGTTTTACTGTATATACAGACTGATTTTACTGTTGTGGGTGTAGTAACATTGCAATGCAAATACCTTCTACCTTTATAACAGCTTTAAGCTCTACAGAGTTTGTCTTCATGAACACAGGACACAAGCAAATCCAGGGCAGAGAAATAACAGGACAGGTGACGTATTGTATCTTTCTAAATAAATCTACAAATGACCTTGCAGAAATATTAGCCACAGTTTCCATCCAAGCCATGATCTGTCCTCCAAATGTGTTCCCTTGATGGTTTGCATGGGGTGGAAGAACCAGTTCAATGCTCTCTACGCGGGTACAGTCTGTGGAGATCTTGTTGTGGTCATTTTCCCAATCTGGGTCTGCAACAGAGAATCAATGAGTATGGGATGTGAGCTTTTAAAACAAGTTATATTCAATGCGAACCTCACTATATATGTGAAAAACAAATGCTTAAACATAAATGTCATTTTAACTACTTTTAGATGTGTGTCCAAACCTATTTAATTTTTTGGGGAAAAAAAAGCAAATCCTGATAGGGGAAAATTTGGCCATCTACTGCCCAGAAATGGTACTATATATTAAGGCAGTATTTCTCAACCTTTTTTCGGTCAAGGCACCTTTTAAAATTCTGCACAATCTGAGGCACCCCATAATAAAATGTAAAAAACAAAAAATTAATAGTTTTACATAATGCAGCGACATCCCCACTCATAGGACACTCAACGTTATAGGTAATTTATTGTTATAACGGTAACAAACCTTTTGCACACTGGCACTGACTAGCAGTCCAATGTTTCTCCTCTCCTTCAGTTTCTCTCCCTCACTCAGGCTAATGTGATCTCAGTGCTGATGGAGAGGGGCAGGGGAAGGGGAAACATGGATGCTGTGCAGGTGCCTGACATCCTCCTTATCAACCAATGACATCATTGATTGTTGGCATGCTGGCAGCGGAAAGTTTTAATGGTGCACAATGAAAACCTGTGGTTTTGTTTACCCATAAGGCAGGCTTGCTCCACCCACTGGCTTGCATACCCGTTTCGGGCAATTTGTAGGCATTTTAACAAGACACTCCTGAAGAAACCTGAAAGTATCGCAGGGTGCCTAGGCAGTAAAAAAGTAATGTTTGGGTTGCACTCCAAAGGAATTCCAGTAAAAGTAAAATTTATTGAAATCTTCATATAAAAGCATGAATCACAACTCCAACCTCAGACAGAGGATAGTTACCTGTCCTCTGTCCAGTATATGGAGTTGTGATTCATGCTTTTATATGAAGATTTCAATACATTTTACTTTTACTGGAATTTCATTGGAGTGCACCAAACATTACTTTTTCACTACTTTAGCTGTGGTCACAGGTTGGATCTGCATCTGTCGGATCCCAGAGTAGTGGATGCTGCACAATCTCACCTGAAGCGGTTTATGAGTTCTTATTATCCAGGGTGCCTCGGCACCCTGGTTGAAAAAATTTTAAGAAATCTACAAAAAGAAGCAGCAAATTTTTTGTAAATAACACATTTCCTTTAACATGTTGGGTCTAGGTTCCTCAATAAGCCAACAGGCACTGCTATTCCAATCAATACATATACTTCTCTGACTGAGAAACCAGTGTCATTGGCGACATCCACTGTTTAAGCCTCTAGAGGTCTAAAGATTGAAAAGTATACATTTTTCAGACCTGGTGACCAATGCATACACCTGAAAACTGCTGCAAGATCACAGTGCCCCTGATGCAATCACCTGCTAGCATGATTGGTGCTGCCCCTTAAAAAAGGTTAGGCAATGTCAATCTTCACCTTGACATTTCTCCACCCTTGGTGTCTTGACTGAACCAAGAACATTGTGGCTCCATGAATGCCGCCAACTACTGTGACTAAATCAGAATTGGGTAGGTATACTTTTCTTATGTATCAAGATCCCATTATATAGACTGCAAAGTGCCTATTGCATTGATAAAGCAAAACATGAAGCTTGTGCACACAACATCCTTGTAAAAATTAAACAATTTACAATTTTTTTATAAAACTGCACTAAAGCATGTGTAGATATAATAGTAGGGGGTTCAGTGAACGCTAACTAATTCAGCAGCTGATACACTAAAAAGTAAATCCATAAAACCTTAAAAATGACAAAAAAACATAACATAGAAAGTGCAGCGCTAAAAAAATGATATATACATATGACTGCACCAGTATTTGTAAGGTGGTGCAAAGTTCCTTAGATCTTGTCAAATAGTATAGGCCACATACGATGTGTATGACCTTCCCAATAAAGATGCAGTAATGGCATATACCACACACACCTTCACTTACCATATAAACGCACAATATAAATGCACAATAAAATGATAGTCCAATGAAAGTTTAGTGACCAAAAAAGCCTTTTGATTTGGTTTGATAAGATCCCCGTGACAAATATAGTCCGGCGTTATGCAAAAAAATGAGCTCTTATCCCTTCTGATGATGTACGTGTGATACGAAACGCACGTCAAGGAGGAGCCCCTGCTAGCCGTGTCGTCAAGCCGCCGGATCAAGGAGGTCCAGCGGCCACCCACCTATACCAGCTGCACTTAACTCCTCAGGACCACAAGAAGATTATCCCAGGGCCCAGAGTAACATTCATCTGATCCCGTTTGGAGCCAGGTCTACTATAAAAGGACCACCAGATGTGGCACCCCCCATTACAGAGTCATTCGATCCGAGCTTCTTTCCATCCACAACTGGAGTGACCTTTGGTGTATATGACACAAATGCGCAATTAAATTGTGCTTCCGGTGAGTGCGCAATTTACTCATTTTTTTGCATAACGCCGGACTATATTTGTCACGGGGATCTTATCAAGCCTTTCTCAACCCATCTGTAGCTTTTTGATCACTAAACTTTCATTGGACTATCATTTTATTGTGCGTTTATATGGTGAAGTGAAGGCGTGTGTGGAATACGCCATTACTGCATCTTTATTGGGAAGGTCATACACATCGTATGTGGCCTATACTATTTGACAAGATCTAAGGAACTTTGCACCACCTTACAAATACTGGTGCAGTCATATGTATATATCATTTTTTTAGCGCTGCACTTTCTATGTTATGTTTTGCACTAAAGCTTGGTTCACACTCCTGAGACTTAGGATCCAAATTGTGAGACCCAAAAGGAAATGTCATGCATCTCTACGAGAGCCGTTCCAGTTGGCACTACTGAAGTCCCTGAGTATTCAAAAAAGGTTCCTGCACTACTTTGATACAACTTTGATATGGCTTCAGTTTCAGACAGTATAAAATTCATATCAAAATCTCACTCCAAAGCTGCACAACTATGGAGTTGGCTAGTGTGAACCAAGCCTAATACTGTGCATACAAAACTACTAATTACAATGGTAAACAAATGTGTATTTTCATATAAAATTAGCTACTTATTTTTATGGATGGACATGTATTTATTCCACGAACCATAAAGAGCACCGCTGTCCTCCATCAGATTGTTATAGGACACTTCATGGTAAAGTCGGATTCTCCTCCTTTCGGTCGCTAGACTGTATTCCAAGTGATCTTGTGGAATTTGAAGCTTGACAGGTTTTAGATTAACCTGCATAAAAATTACAGTGGAAACACTTAAAAGATAGTTCATAACAGTACAAAATTTATCTTAATCGTCATCTTAAAACTATTTTATTAAGAAAACTTATCTTAGTTCAAGGCTCTAGAAGTACTTGCATAACCAAGGTTACACTTGACTTACTAGTATGTGGTTGAATGTTATTTAAAGGAGGACGTATCTAAACACTGTTCTAAACTGGTAACCTTACATAACCTTAAATGGGACGTCAGGAAGACACAACCATTTCTATTAAGCAAAATAAAAACCAAAAGTAGTATTTAAAAAAAAAAAATAAAATAAAAAATATGAAAACCATTATGGCAAAAAAACTGGAATTTTTTTTTACCCATATGGACCAATCAATTTCTTGCTCCAAAATCAGATTTTTGGGGCAATGTTTCATTTTGAGGGCAAAAACCATGCTAAACTGGGCTCCTACTATGGGGAACAAATGCACTTTGTTCCTGGTTTCAGTAACAAGTTTCTTGGGATCTGTATATATCCAACAGTCATACAACAGAAGAATTCAATACATTTCAGACAGACACAGGCAAATGTATTATTCAAAGTTTTGTCCACATTAATAGGAATCGATTTATAAAAATAAATTGCTGTGTGAATGTCCCACGCATTCGCACAGCTGTCACAAATAATAATTGTCTAATGTTTACAGGCTATGATCAGCTCCATCTATTGGTAATAATGCAGTATTTTCCGGAAATAAACCAATCAGAAAAATACTGCATTATGGTCACTAAGCGAAGGTAATGATCACTGGAAATAAACAACTTGTTGCACAAATTATTGGGATCATTGGTGATTTTTTTACTGTTGGATTTGTTTTACTTGATATGACTAATTATAGATTGAAACATGCATAATTAAATGGATTTTAACCCATAAAACAAGATTTGTGTTCAAGAAGCTTTTTCTGAAAGCCGCAATTCCCTGGCTCTCAGACCAGTTTTGAACCAATGCAGATAAACAGATTTAGCTTCACTGTTTTCATTGTCCAGTCACAGACTTAAAGTGTTACTCAACCAAAGCAGGGAAAATGCAGCAGGTTTTTACCCTTCAGGAGGCTGTGCTCTGTGTTACACTGTGTAAATACCAAGGCTGTATAGAGAGAAATAAGGGAGGTAAAACATCTCACTTCCATGCATTTCACCTGTGGGACAACTTTAAATGCCAGGTAGATATTGGCAGTTTTAATATGTGCCTTTTCTCTTAGGTATTGTACCTTATGACATATTCCTTTTAAATTATTAGCAATAGAGCTCGTGTCCAAGATGGTGACTGGAGCGGCCGCATAACTGAGAGCTCCATCGCCTCATCAGCTAATCCGCTGCCTTCCTGGCGGCAGGAGACTTAATTTAAGGATTGGAGGTCCCGCTGTCTCTGCCTGCAGACAGGAGGGGAACTGAATGGCTCTGACCCCCCTCCGGAGTGTGGGACTTCTGCAGCCTATCGAGGCTTAGTGCGGCCTCGTTGCATCCTGGGATCGGAGCCTATCCAGGGCGCCTCTACCCCGCCTCCTGGATGCTACATAGTAGACCCGTTGCTGGGGAGGGCTAGTGGTGGCTACCTGGTCCCCCATCCAAGCTCCGGAGATCGCAGTCGGCTGGAGCCTACGCTTACAGGGCCCGGGGGCCCCTCTCTGGAGTAACGCGGCCCTTACCAGGCCCACTTTAGCCTGTGGCCACCTGACGGGGGAGAGCCCGGGCTCTCTACACCCCCCCCAATGAGACTCTGGTGCTGAGGTCTGCTGTCGCCTGAGTAATCTTTCTGGGGCCTGCGCTTGGGCTGACTGGGCCTCCGGCCTTCGTGGGGAATACCACATCTAACCACGGTCTATATCTACCCCTCCCCTTGCTGTGATAACCTCTTCTACAATTTAAAGAATATGTCGGGGCACCTGTGCTGTCCCATGGTGATCGTTCCTATGTAGAAGGGGCCTTGTCTCTGTTTGGAGACTATGTACACTAAATTGGCCGCTAAATTCCAGTCGGAGCTCCACAAGAGAACAAATGTGCTTTCTCAAGAAATAGCTGCGCTGGGTTCTAGAACAGATTGCTTAGAAACAAAACATGATGAACTCAGTTTAGCTTATGGCAAGCTCTCCAGAGATCATGATCATCTACAAATGGCCTTTACACAGTTGCAGGCGCAGGTTGAAGATCTCGATAATCGTAATCGCAGGAATAATCTGCATGTTCAGGGAGTTCCAGAGATGGTGACTGATCTTTCACAAGCTACAACTCAATTGTGCAAATCCCTTCTTCTGGACCACGACACTAGATCCTTTGCATGCGACCATATACATAGAGCTCTGCGTCCAAAGCCTCCTAATGATAAACCGCCTCAAGACATTGTTCTGTGTATGAAAGAATCTCCACGACAGGAAAGGAGGAGAGTCAGAGAAGAGCCAGGATGAAAGGGATTTGCTCATTTGATCACTATTCTATATTTTGATAAGATATTGAGACAAGCTGTAGACTCCTTATATTTATAGAAGTCTGTTAATTTTGATTTATCCATTAGCTATTTGGACGTGCAAAAATTTTGAATGGGTGTTTAGACCCTTAACTCATGGCCCCCATGCTGATTCTGTGGGAATCGTCAATGCGCGTCCCCACCCTGTTGCCGGGCATGGTCGGAGAGGTCACTGCCCTGATGTAGAGTGGTCACTCTGCTCTCCATGTTTTACAGCAAATGGGGTTTGGGACCTGTTGGCCCTTTGATGTTATGTTTCTCTGTCTTTTCAGGTGAGGCAGCTAGTCTACCTGATCCAAGGTTTGTTGTGATTTCTTTAGCTTTAGGGGCTCTTAAGGCCATGCCTCTACGGTTTTATGTTTTTGTTTTTTTGATAATTTTGGTACATGATGGTAGTCATACACAATTTTGTGGATCTCCTTGCCGCATCTCTGTGGCTTGGATATTCCATAAAATGATACTGACAGATTTCACCTTATAGGCTGCAGATCCAGGTGCTCCACAGATAAGACAAAATTTTTCTGATACAGCTCAGATGGATACGATAATATCAGTTACTATTTTTCTTATATTTAGCCATGGTCATTCATTGTATCTCACATAATGTCCAGGGTTTCAATTCTCCCAATAAGTTCAAATCTGCCTTCTTCCAATATAGAAGTCTATGGGCGAAGATTATTCTATTACAAGAGACCCATTTCACAGCGGATAAACATCCTACATTCTTTCACAGATCTTATAAGCAAGGGTTTTACACCTTACATTCCACTTAGTATTTTTTTCCAAAAAGAAGATATATTCATTTTTAAAAACTGCACATTTCGGTTTTCGGCCAAGTACATTTTGAATTTTTGTTTTCGGCACCAGAATTTTCATTTCGGTGCACCACTAGCGATTTTTCTTCACAACACGTTTCCCTTTGAGGTTCAACATGTTCATCGTGATCCTGAGAGCAGATTTATTATTAAAAGGCATCCTTTCGGGTCGTGAACTCACAATAGCCAATGTTTATGCACCGAACTTGGCTCAATCAACTTTTTTTTTCACATTTTTTTTATACTCTTGATAAGTTCCTGTCCCCCATTTATTGGTGGGAGGTGACTTTAATCTAGTGGCTAACCCCTTACTAGATAGAAGTTCATCCTCCCCTTTTTCCCCGGCCTTCCCAAAATCCCTCACTAATAAACTGGAAGCATTTCAGCTGGTGGAGGGCACACAATGTGGGAGCAAGGGACTACTCACTTTACTCTCACCCGCATGACTCTTATGCTAGGCTCGATTATATCTATTGCTCCCCAATTGTGCTAGCCAACTCCATGAAGGCGGGCATACATTTGTGTTCTTGATCAAATCATAATATTGTAACACTATCACCTTTATAGGTCTAGCACCTACTCCCTACTCTTGGCGGTTGAATGACTCTCTGCTTACACATGTTAACTCCCGTCAAGAAGTAGCTACCTCCATCAAAGAATACTTTCAGCTGAACACAACTCCTGCCACCTCCCCGGCTACGTTATGGGTGGTCCACAAGGCGGTTCTGTGAGGCCGCCTTATCTCTATGGCGGCAGTCAGGAATAGGGAGCGTTGGAAACAAATTCAGAAACTTACTAGGGAATTGGAAACTCATTATAGAACTCACGTAAGCAATCCATCTCTCCTGGACAAAACTATATAGCATAAAAACTAACTAATTCAATACCTTACTATCCCAGAAAACTGAAAAAGCTTTACGCTGGTGTAAGGCTTCTTTTTTATTACATAGCAATTCGTTGTCAACTACGTTTGCACGGAAATTTAAGAGTTCTATATGGCCCCCACATATCTATAAGCTACGTACTAAGAATAGTAACGTCTCCTCTTTGCCTCATGAAGTTCTGGGAATTTAAGAATTTTACTTCACCCTATTAGCTCCCCTGCAAACGACTTCCACTCCCCTTGAAGGCTCGTGTCTTGATTCTTTACCCCTCCCTGCTCTCTCACCCTCTCAGATATCTTCCCTCAATGCCCCATGCACTCTGGAGGAAATAACCCGAGCGATTAGCACACTGAACTTCCACAGCACTGGGCCCCGATGGGTTCATGGCTAGTTATTATAAGCGTTTCGCTCCTCTGATTGCCCCTTTTTTGGCATCATTGTTCAATGATATTTTGCAGGGCAGCAGGTTTCCTGTGGAGATGCTTTTGGCTAACATGTCCCAGTTACCTAAACCCTTAAAAGATCATCTTCCTCAAAACTATAGGCCCATTTCAGTGATGAACAACAATTTTAAGATATTGAACCGTGTTTTGGCAGATAGATTTGCCCCTATTATCTCCTCTTTGGTCTCACCTGAGAGAATCAGGATTTATCCCGGACCGACGTATCACAGACAACATACGTCTCACATTAAATGTCATTCAGGATGCTAACCTACACGCTAAAGAAGTGTTGTTATTGAGCCTGGACTTCAATAAGGCCTTTGATAGTGTCCTCTGGCCCTATTTGTTTCAACTGTTGCAGAAATTGGGCTTCAGTGATGAATTTTTATCTGGTGTACATGCTCTGTATGCCTCCCCCCAAATAAGAATTAGACTCCTAGGCTGCAACTGACTTTTTTACATTGGGCAGAGGTACCCGTCAAGGTTGCCCACTTTCACCCTTACTATTTGCACTAGTTTTGGAACCCTTGACAATTGCTATAAGATCACACCCGGATATTTCGGGGTACCCACTTTTGGTCTCACAATTCAAGTTATGTATGTATGCAGATGATGTCATGCTTTTCCTTACTAACCCATTAGTGTCATTGCCTAATAATTTATGCACGTTTTTGAATGACTTTGCAACTATAAATTGGGTCTCACAGTAAATTTTACTAAATCAGTTGTCATGTCTATTAATGTCAATGATTCCCTGAGCGAAGCCCTTCGTGGTTCTTTCCCATTGCGCTGGGCCAAGGACCGGATCCTACATCTGGGTATCTATCTTACTCCCAGGTACTCAGGATTATTAGCAGCTAATTACCCACCCATGTGTGTCTCGCCTTTCTACT
>NW_028318414.1:2312500-2342500 GCF_062004578.1 Staurois parvus
AAATACTCACTTAAACATATGTGCACTGTTGTACAAATCCTTGCTAAAGATTTGTAATTCTGTTCAGCCAGGGTTATGATTCAGACTGCATGGTGGCAGCACAGCTTAGTCAGGAACACAACTTCCCCTGATAATTAGGCAGTTAGAGAAAAGTAGTATACTTCAGTCCTTTGCTCTGATCTGTCCTATTCTCAGCATTCTCCCTATTGGTACAGGTGTACTGCAGCAGCGGCTGATTGGCTCCTAATGCCGGCCCTTTCTCCTCTATTCAAAGTGTTGCTGTTCAGATATTTACAAGAGATTACTTTAAAAAATAAGTAACTTAGACTTTTTGCATATAACAATACATTATATTGTTTCATTTTGTAATTTAGTATTTTTTATTATCTGCCTAGATTTAATCTTAAACGATTTGGCCATTAGCACATTGGATTAAAGGGTTTTATATATATATATATATATATATATATATATATATATATATATATTTATTTGTAAATAAAAAAATAATGTTTTTAAATAATTAATAAAGGTTACTATAATTGTATTAAACAATTACAGTATTAAAAACAGAAGCACATTGCCATCTACAGTGGCCTCTGAAAGCTGAAACGGTTTGTTTTTTTTTCAACCACTTGCCTACCAGGCACTTATACCCCCTTATTTACCAGGCCAATTTTCAGCTTTCAGCGCTGCCGCACTTTGATTGACAATTGCGCGGTCATGCAACATTGTACCCATATGAAATTTTGATCATTTTTTTCTCACAAATAGAGCTTTCTTTTGGTGGTATTTAATCGCCACTGGGCGCTTTACTTTTTGCGCTATAAATTAAAAAAGTGCAAAAAATTTGAAAAAAAAAAAAAAAAAAAAGTTTCTTTGTTTCTATTGTAAAATTTTTCAAACAGGTAATTTTTCTCCTTCACTGATGTGCGTTGATGAGGCAGCACTGATGGGCACTGATAGGCGGCACTGATGGGCACGGATAGGCGGCACTGATGGGCACGGATAGGCGGCACTGATAGGCAGCACTAATGAGGTGTCACGGATAGGCGGCACTAATATGCAGCACTGATAGGCGGCACTGATAGGTGACACTGATGATGGGTACTGATAGATGGCATTGACTGGCATCACTGCTGGGCACTGACTGGTGGCACTGACTGGCACAACCGCTGGACACTGACTGGCAGCACTGCTGGGCTGCACTGGTGGGTGGCACTGGTGGGCAGCACTGGTGGGTGGGCACAGGTGGGTGGCACTGGTGGGCACAGGTGGGTGGCACTGCTGGGCACAGGTGGGTGGGCACAGGTGTGTGACACTGCAGAGTGGCACAGGTGGGTGCACTGCTGGGCACAGGTGGGTGCACTGCTGGGCACAGGTGGGTGATCTGCTGGGCACGGGTGGGCGGAGCTAGTGGGCGCACTGCTGGGCACAGGTGGGCGGAACTTGTGGGTGGCACTGCTGGGCACTGATCATCAGTGCCCTGATGATCGGTGCCGATCCTCGTTCTGACAACTGCCGGTTCTCGGCAGTACTTTCCTCACGATCTGACAGCGTGAGGAAAGTGCAGCCGAGAACCGGCACTTGCATTTCCCTGTGATCAGCGTGTCATTGGACACCGCTGATCACGTGGTAAAAGGCCGGTATGATTGGCCTTTTACCACATCACGTGATCAGCTGTGTCCGTAGGAGAGCGTTCTGGGGGGACGTCATATGACATCCTCCCAGAACTGGCCGGCCGCAGTGCAGCCGCCATTCGGCTATCTGCGGTCAGCAACTAGTTAAATGAAGCCTTCAGCTCACACGTGATCACTACTATATGTCAAAGCTGACATAGTGATCACCTGATCAGGAACCACTTTGATTTCTGCTCAATCATTACTTGGATCCAAAGCCATCAGTGACAACCAAGTATGAAGGTTAGCAGTCATGCAAAAGCGTCACCTGTTATCTGTCAAATGAATTATATCTATTAATGTATTTTCAGGATGAAGCCCTGGTAATATACAGATTATACAGATATACAGTGGGCTGGAAGTAGCTACTACAAACCCACACGTTAGCCATTCAAGGCAAAGCAATAGAAATATACCGTACACTTATCTTTACTTTGCTCCTTCACTACTCCTTTTACAGCATGTGACTAATGCACTCTCACATAGGAGATTTTATCCCTGCATAAGCCAAGACTTTGGTGAATTGCAGCTTACACAAGTCTTTCCTTTAACTCTCAGGGCCTGAATGGAGCAGTGGGGGAGTAAAAAGATGGTTAATTTATGCGGCTGTGGGGATCTGGATTAACACAAACCTGCTGCTTTGCACTGTTTAAAAAAAAAAAAAACAAAAACTCTGCCCCTGCCCAGTCTTAGTTTGTTCTGGACTCTTCTGTCACTTATGCTGGACAGTTTGCTTTGCAATATTAATGTTAATAAAATAAATACCTTATCTTGCTGATGTTAGCCTTCCACTACATTGTGTGACCCGTCCACTGAAGTCTCGTTTCTAACTTGCAGCCAGTGGGCACACTTTTACATCAGAGAGGAGAAGAGCACCAGAGCATATAACCCCTTGCATTTCATATGCGAGGGGGGTTATAAACATTTCGGAGTTCAGCTTTAAATTTATTATAGTTTAGCTTTTATTCTTTTATTTAATTCTCACTTAGGTGTTTGGTTTAAGTTTTAACCTAATATACTGAAGGCTTCAGACTTTGGGCTTTGCAGATACCACCTTCTTTGTTATTTTGCATGTACTAGGAAACCAAGCCTTTAGTAGCTAGACCACACTGATTTTTGTTCCCAACATTAAATGGAGAATTACAAGCTGCCTCATCTTCCGTCTCAAAGATTTTCCTCCCCAGAACTCTCAGGCCAAGACTAAGTACAGGTTCACATATATGTGGTTCAGAACCGCACTCGTGTGCAAATTACTCGCAAATTGGTGTGTGGTGCAATTGGAGCCAGACATTTTGTGTGGCTCTAATTGTGCCGCACTCGCACCAAAAAAGGTGCAGGAGCCTTTTTTTAGTCCGCACTAGAATCGGATCGCATGGGTACTCACACCTATCAGATCTGATTCTGCACATCGCACTGCGTTTTGCGGACCGATTTTCGGGGTGTTAACATACATACTCGCAGCAATTTGCATGAACGGGGTGCGATCCTGATGTGGTGCAGAATTCGCACAGAAAAAGCTGCGAATTCCGCACCGCATCAGTGTGAACCCAGGCTTAGGGTGCTAGACAACAAAGCTACAGTTTGTGAAAGAAGGGAGAAAAGGATTCATATACAGTTGGAAGCCTATTATACCAATAAACATATATTTAAATACACATGAAACACTTATTGAAGCTGCAGCCTCAAACTCTTCTCACTGCCTTCAGCAAACATCTCTTGAGGCTGCACATTTATTAGCTGAAGGCAGTACAATTCCTTAGCTTTCAGCTAAAGCACGGATCATCTTCTGTTAAAATTTCATACAAGGCTTCCAAACCTCAAGGCTTAGAATAATACACAAAGATGTCTAACAAGAGAAATGCATTCATCCTTAAAATGAAAATGGGATTCCTTTGTAAGTGATCAGCAATTTATCTCTGTGGAACTGTGTTATTTAATCAACATTCTATGATGCTGCAATCCATCTCTACCACATCGAATAGAGAAATCCATATGACCATGCATATACAGTATGCACATGCATCAACCAAAGGAATGCAATGAATATGCTACATTATTTGAACAATTCTATACAAAAAAAAGGGTCCGATTGGTTCAATGAACCAGGGGCTTGATATAAAAGCTGAAATAACAACAGTCAATGAGGTTTCAGCACCAGAGAAACAAAACATGAAATCTGGCAGTTATAGGTATCTCCTCTACTTTTCTGTAAACCAGTTCCAGAAAGCTATAATCTCCCAATAAACAGGATTAAAAAAAGAACCTGGCATGACTATGCACAGTTCACCGAATGGCAGCATAGTCTTTTGTGGGCAACAGTTACCTTGGCGCACGTACATAAAGAATATGAAGTGTAAGGATTTATATATTCGGGAGCTGCGGAAATTCAAACTTGCTGTTAATAACTCATAAACCACTTTTCCCAACGTATGTATTCTCAGCACTTCTAAATGTTCATTTGTAGAAGGCAAACCTCAATGTACTCTCCCAAGGGCTGCCCCATCTGCTGTGCGGAAGGAAAAAACAAGTTGTAATCAAAGTTAAGGATGCATGCTAAATACTGCTTAGGATTTTATTATTGTGTACTGGGGTAACAGGCAGCCCTGTACAATGTTAATGTGTTGAAGTAGCATGCATTACTACCACCCGGCACACTAATCATAATAGGGTCTGAATGAGAATTCCCCACTTCTCTTTTCCAATTATCCTGCAAATGAAGGCCATTCATGGAAAGAGAAATGCCACAAATGGTTCCCAACTTATGGGGCAAGAGTTGAAGTTGGTACTTTGTAATAATACAATGTTCCTAAACCCACATCATTAAAAACTATACTAATAAATGTTGTATTACATGCTGTTCATACTCAGTCACTATGGGACTAATTTTCTGTATTCTGCATAAAACCTGGTTGATCCCACTGTTCTCCATCTCCCCCCACTGTCCACGTTCTCAATGCATTTGGGGATTTTGCAGAGGAGGGTTGGCAGCTCTGCACATGCTCAGTTTTCAATGAGTTTCTATGTTGAGCATTTCCTCCCCATCCCATCTGAGCAGCCCATGTGACTATAGAGTCACACATGTGGGCATATACATACATTGGTAAATGACAGCCCACTCTCTCCCTCTTCCTCCATGTTCAATAATCAGTGGGGGAGGGATATTACATCTTGATTGATGGAGGCTCTTATTCTAAGACATAGGCTGGAGGGGTGTGACAAAGCTTGTGACTGGAAGAGATCTGCCCACATCATGTTATTGCCAAAAAATAATAAAGATTTCATTTAAAATATTATACTTGTATGACAATTTAAAACAGTTTATATTAATTATTTATTTTTACTCTGTATTCCAAAGGTTGTTTATTTATTTAGAACACGTGACCAACAGCAGAGGACTAGAAGCTCCACATGCTTATGTTTCCCTGCAGACAGGCTGGGAAAGAGCTGGGTCATATGACAGCTGTATATCGATTAGGAAAAGGTACTTAGATATTTTTTTTATTAAAATAAATTACAGTGCCATCATCCATATACAAAAATAGAAGGGACAATTTCAATTAAACTAGGTGTTTAGTGTCAATTTAACGATCTAGGTGACAGCGGTAAGGATCAGGCACTAGAGGTCGAGTTTATGTAACTTTTATACCATAAATGACCTGCTATAGGTTCCCACAGCCAAGCTAGAGAGGCAATGGTCTGATTAGATGACAAATGTCCAAAAATGGTAGAGTGTTGGCCATACTGGGACAGGACTTAGAATGCAACGATAACCCTTGGGGAGATGGTAAGCAGTGTGTTTGGACAAGCTCCTAGTATATCACCCAAATATGCTGCCATTATACTGCTCAATCTTTATTCATGGTAAGTTTTAATAGTGCTGATAGTATCCAGATACACTGCAAATACTGTATTGATTGGTGTGCAATGTTTGAAAAGCACTGAAGCAAATAATATTACATCAATTTTTAGGAGATAGTCAACCTGTACCTGATATTTATATGGTGCACTCCTATACACTATCTACTGAGGCTCACTGGTGGGTAACTGCCAATCCAACCTTGTCTGATCATTACTTTTCCTCCCTTTAAGAAGTCACTAAAGGTGACTGCAGTGTTTCCACCGTCTTACTTCATAGGTCAAAGTCAGGCAAACAATGGAATCATTTATATTAAGCGATCCGCTAGCCAGTAGATGGATAAGGGTGGTCAGATCATGCCGGCACATCCACGTGTCCTAAATGTTCTTGGACTAATTAAAGTGACCCTATTATTAAACCTTAGTTCATTCCAAATACCCTAATCTCATACATCCAGAATCTCTCTTCACCAGAAGACCAAACAACCATAGAAGATGACAACAAATGACTCACCTCTGACAGAAATGTCTGGGCTGACTTCTGTGCTCCCACGTGTAGAAGGTATTCATATACATATAGCGCTAATCTGCCAGAGAGACAAAATCATTTGTTAGCCATGTGCTGAAGTACATGGTATTATTACATTTAAAAGAAAAAACATTTAGTAAGAGTGCAATTAATTCTCCACACCAAGTGTATTAAACCCAGCTGACCCTAGGATGGCAGCCAGATTACTTTGTACATGGAACCTAAGCAAATATTACCCACATTACAAGTGTTCGGAATATTTACACAACTCCCTCAGTGGATTAGTTGAACATTTTCATACTGACATAATTTGACCACCAACATTCCAGAATCAAATCCAGAAGCCAAAATGTTCCTTTTCTGGATACGGTTATATGCTTAGTAGTTGTATGAGGTAAGGTTTTGTTAAGGGGTTTTTCTAAAAAGAATACAATATTTCGTATTATGTAAGTTGGCATAATAACAGGAATGATTTGGGGTTTTTTGTTTTATTTAGCATTACATTGATGAATTTGGTTAACAAATGTCATACATAGAATAAATTAGACTCCCCCGCATTCTATTGGCTGGGTTAGCAATTATTTATGCCTCTTTTACTGAAACCGATGCTCTACAGACACTCATAATTCCAAAGTAATGTGTACAACACTGAGAATTAGACTGAGAAAAGGAATCTTGTGATTGACAGGAATTGACAGTAAATCAATCCAGTATTCTAAAATATTCCACCCATTGATAAACAGGCTACATTAAAATGTACGTAAACTCAGGGAATAGGTGCCGGAACTCCCCCCTTCTGAGTCACCCCTTGTATCCACCTACCTCTGAGCACCATCCCCTAGTTCCACCCGCTACCCACCTCCCAGCACCACTCCTTTTAGAGAATACAGAACCAAGTATCATTTTGTATGGGATTTGTTAAGCATAATAAGAAAAACCATAAAATATATCTCCTGCAGCCAGCAACAATAGCCACAACCCCCCCCCCCCAGCAACAATGGCCCCCACAACAAAATACCACCTCAACAGCAACAGACCCCCAGCAGCAACAACAGATTTCCCACCAGCAAGCAACAATAGACCCCTCTCTTGACAGGAGAACGCTTCCAGCAACAACTGACCTCCCTGCAACAAGAGAGCCCTCTTTCCAGCAGCAATAGACCTCCCCAGCAACAATAGACCAACATGCAAAAGAAAGTTCCCCTCCAGTAACAAAAGATCCCCCAACCTCCAGCACACCCCACCACCCCTTGCCATTACATACATTCAGTGTTGGAAAAGTGGTCCTCTGCATTCCCACTGAAAAAAAGCCCTTTCTAAACCCAAATATATATTTTTCAGCAGATGCGTCAAAATGGTTTTCCCTGACTATTTGCAATGCACTCTTCTTTGAAAGATATGACAGTAACCACCTGGTGATCCTGCCAGTTACCAGTCCTTCCTTACTGACAATGGCAACTGCAAGCTGACCCTCAGGTCTTGTTCACACCATCTGCAGAGACCTACATTTTTCGGAACAAGAAATCTGCAGATTTCTGCAAGACACAGAAAAAACAATTGTTTCCTATGTGTCTCATTCACACGAAGATGCAGGTGTGATGCCTAGTGTGGAGCTGTGCGGGATTATGTAACACGGCTGCATTTTTCCTTACAGCTCTGCACTGGCATACAGACAAAAAATGGACAGTACTGCTCTGCATTTACCTTGTGTGACAGGAAGTGGGGGGGAGCAGAGCAGTACTCACCTACCTTCCCTCCTGTTGGATGCCAGCTGGGATCATGCTGACGCTCGGGTCTGTGTGTGATGGTGGAAGGAGGGTTGTTGGCAGGAGCTGAATTTGGGGGATAGATGAGGGGGACACTGAAGGAGGGGTCACATGAGGGGGCACTAATGTTGGGGGGCAGATGAGGGAGCGCTGATGGTGGGGGACAGATGAGGGAGCACTGATGGCAAGGGACAGATGGGGGAGCACTGATGGCGAGAGACAGATGGGGGAGCACTGATGACAGGGAACAGATAATGGAGCATTCATGGTGGGGTCAGATGGGGGAGAGCTGATGGCGGGGGACAGATGGGGGGAGCGCTGATGGCGGGGGACAGATGGGGGGAGCGCTGATGGCGGGGGACAGATGGGGGGAGCGCTGATGGCGGGGGACAGATGGGGGGAGCGCTGATGGCGGGGGACAGATGGGGGGAGCACTGATGGCGGGGGACAGATGGGGGGAGCGCTGATGGCGAGGGACAGATGGGGGAGCACTGATGGCGTGGGACAGATGAGGGAGCACTGATGGCAGGGAACAGATAATGGAGCGTTCATGGCAGGGTCAGATGGAGCGCTGATGGCGGGGGTCAGATGGGGGAGCGCTCATGGCGGGGGACAGATGGGGGAGCGCTCATGGCGGGGGACAGATGGGGGAGCGCTCATGGCGGGGGACAGATGGGGGAGCGCTCATGGCGGGGGACAGATGGGGGAGCGCTCATGGCGAGGGACAGATGAGGGATAACTGATGGCGGGGGACAGATGAGGGATAACTGATGGCGGGGGACAGATGAGGGATAACTGATGGCGGGGGACAGATGAGGGATAACGGATGGCGGGGGACAGATGAGGGATAACTGATGGCGGGGGACAGATGAGGGATAACTGATGGCGGGGGACAGATGAGGGATAACTGATGGCGGGGGACAGATGAGGGATAACTGATGGCGGGGGACACTGATGGTGGGGGTCCCTGATAAGGATTTTCTGATGAGGGGAAAACTGATAAGGAGGTTCTGATGAGGGGGTGATGACACAGGATGTCAATAGCCATTAATATTCATTGAAATGCGCATGAAGACTGATGAAAACACATGTCTTTGCAAGTGAAATCTGCACGTTTTTCCATCAGTTTTTCTTGACATATGTTGTGAATGAAGACTTGATCTTTTGCTTTGCCACCCTGTCTGCATATGCTCCTGCATTCTCCCATTGACATGGCTCCCTCTTTTCCCTAGAAACACCAGCCTTCGTGACACTCCTCGAGGCCATGCAGGGCAGGTCCAGCTGCCACATACAGAACTGAACAAAGCAGGAGTATGTTTTGTGAGATTGCAAGATAAGTATCTATTGAGATTTACTGTAATAAGTGGGGGTTTTTTTTAGCCTATGTGACCACAAAAGCACAAAATTCTGTGTGGCCCCAGGGAAAACACAGCAATGACGTCTGTAGTATGTGTCACCTACATACCAGACGGTGCAGGGTGATCATGTGACCTCGGTAAGGAAGATAAAAAGAAGATCTGCAACTATATGGACCATTCTTTCAAAGTACAGTATTTAGTTG
The DNA here is from genome assembly GCF_062004578.1 of Staurois parvus. NCBI lineage: Eukaryota > Metazoa > Chordata > Amphibia > Anura > Ranidae > Staurois > Staurois parvus. The sequence goes on from NW_028318414.1 coordinate 2,321,891, forward strand.
CTTCACATATGGCTAAACTAAAGCCAATGGGTTTACATACACTAACTGTTTCTCTCCAGAATTTGACCAATTTTCCACCCACTTGACCAGGTGAAGACAATTATTTTCAATGGCAGGTACCTATGGAAGAACTTTTCCCCCAAAAAATACATTTTCTTTGTCTGCAATGTTGCATCTTTTTAAATTGATATTTAAGAAAAAAAAAATGTGCTGGACATTTGTGAAAAGCTGGAATAGTGAGAGACCAGAATTTCCAGCAGCTTTATAAAATTGCTGCCTCTATGAAGACGGGTACATTTTAGAAATATTGCCCACTATGGCTCAAAGCCAACATGGTGCTGTTCATGGTATCAAATCTTATTTTTCTATCACGTTCATGGATCACTATAAAACCCATGAACAAATCCCTGTGTGGGCAGAAATGACACATAACAAATCTGAGAACCGTATGCATTATCCCCCTTGACTGTCATAATAAAAGAGAAGGCCAGTAATTTTACTAACAAATGGCACATTCCCCCCATGACAATCACAGATACACATTTACAGAATGAATGCTATGTTAGAAAGGAACAATTCTATACCAGAAAAAGGTCACCTTCATTTTTCAAGCTTGCAGTTCATTATTCCACTGTATATATTGTTGTAGTGTATTATTAGTATTAAATGTATAATAAATCACATTTTATAAAGTGCGGCCTGTAATAATACCCATGACATAAAGATCTGGCAGAATGCACCATTAGGAACAGGCGAGTTACGTAAATACCCACACCAATAATTCCATCCAAAAACCACAGAGATCGTTCAATCACAGTGTAAGGTGAACCTATGAACAATTAGAATGAGCAGATAGCACAAGGTGCTGTTAGCCAGAAGCCAGAAAACCCCCTCTGATTCTGTTATGATTTGTTAATGAAGAGGTGAACGTCTATACCATGCCAGTACAGCCCAGAAAGTGCAGTTATTACCCAATATGAAAAAAATTAAAGTATATCTGAAGCCTTTTTTTTGTACAGAATATGGAATGGTGAAACCCCCTGCTTTTCTTTTTACTGTAGGACTGACACAACAGAAGGCCCCCTCTTATTCCCTATAAGGAGATTTCCCCTCTATGCCTGTTGTGGGGACAACGCAGAATTTTGGATTTTCCCCCACTTCAAAGTCCCTGTGCCAATGGTCATCCAAACAAATAAAACAATAGAATGTCTCTAGAGACAGAGACAGCAGTAAAAGGCCAACAAAGGTTCTAACTCATTGCAACATTCAAAACACAAATTGAAAAAAAACAAAAAAAAAAAAAAACAAAACTTTTTTTTTCTTTAGATACACTTATCTATGGAAAGCATACAGTGGGGATCGAAAGTTTGGGCACCCCAGCTAAAAATTTGTATTAATGTGCATAAAGAAGCCAAGGAAAGATGGAAAAATCTCCAAAAAGGCATCAAATTACAGATTAGACATTCTTATAATATGTCAACAAAAGTTAGATTTTATTTCCATCATTTACACTTTCAAAATAACAGAAAACAAAAAAATGGCGTCTGCAAAAGTTTGGGCACCCTGCAGAGTTAATATCTTGTACTGCCCCCTTTGGCAAGTATCACAGCTTGTAAACGCTTTTTGTTGCCAGCCAAGAGTCTTTCAATTCTTGTTTGAGGTATCGTTGCCCATTCTTCCTTACAAAAGTCTTCCAGTTCTTTGAGATTTCTGGGCTGTCTGTCACGCACTGCTCTTTTAAGGTCTATCCATAGATTTTCAATTATGTTGAGGTCAGGAGATTGTGAAGGCCATGGCAAAACCTTCAGTTTACACCTCTTGATGTAATCCCTTGTGGATTTCGAGGTGTGTTTAGGATCATTATCCATTTGTAGAAGCCATCCTCTCTTTAACTTCAGCTTTTTCACAGATGGCATCAAGTTACCATCCAAAATTTGCTGAAATTTTATTGAATCCATTTTTCCTTCTACTCGTGAGATGTTCCCTGTGCCACTGGCTGCAACACAACCCCAAAGCATGATTGATCCAACCCCATGCTTAACAGTTGGACAGAGGTTCTTTTCATTAAATTCTGTGCCCCTTCTTCTCCAAACGTACCTTTGCTCATTCCGGCCAAAAAGTTCAATTTTAACCTCATCGGTCCACAGAACTTGTTTCCAAAATGCATCAGGCTTGTCTATATGTTCATTTGCAAAGTTCAAACGATGATTTTTGTGGTGAGGTAGTAGAAGAGGTTTTCTTCTGATGACTCTTCCATGAAGACCATATTTGTACAAGTATCTCTTTATAGTGGAATAGTGTACCACAACTCCAGTGTCTGACAGATCTTTCTGGAGGGATCGTGCGGTCAAACGTGGGTTTTGAATTGTTTTTCTCACAATCCTGCAAGCTGTTCTGTCTGATATTTTTCTTGGTCTTCCAGATCTTGCTTTAACTTCCACTGTTCCTGATGACTGCCATTTCTTAATTACATTCCGAACAGAGGATATTGACATCTGAAAACGCTTTGCTATCTTCTTATAGCCTTCTCCAGCTTTGTGAGCGTCAACTATTTTCAGTTTCAGTTTTCTAGACAACTGCTTAGAAGAACCCATGGTGCTGATTGTTGGGGCAAGGTCAGATGAGTCTGGGCATTTAAAACCTTTGAGATTGACATCACCTGGTCTTCCCAGACGATGATCGAGAACAATCCATGACACTGGCAGGTCTCAGCTTTGCAAAGGGGGCAGTGCATGCTATAAATTCTGCAGGGTGCCCAAACTTTTGCAGACGCCATTTTTTTGTTTTCTGTTATTTTGAAAGTGTAAATGATGGAAATAAAATCTAACTTTTGTTGACATATTATAAGAATGTCTAATCTGTAATTTGATGCCTTTTGGAGATTTTTCCATCTTTCCTTGGCTTCTTTATGCACATTAATACAAATTTTTAGCTGGGGTGCCCAAACTTTCGATCCCCACTGTATATTTAACAAGTTTTTTTTTTAAAAGGTTGCTAAATTGTAGCCCCGCAAAATGATAAGCGCCGTTTGTGGCAGAGACACTGAATCTTGTCTTGCATTTCTAGATGCAGGTTGCTTTAGGGCAAACTCAAAAGAAACCGTGGGCTAAACTGAGAGGAATAAATGTGGATAGCATCACATAATGTCTGTTTAGGGCCACACCTATTTAAAGGAGATCTCTAGCATAAAAGAAACAAAATAGCCCCAATATCACCCCCTCTCCATCAATTATACATTTTGCACATTAATAAAGTCTCCAGAATAACCCAAAAGGGGTAAAAACATCATGATCGCATGACTGATCTGTCTATATCCCCCTTTAACATAGCTACAGAGATCCCATCATTACCAACATATACTCACTGTGAAATCTAATGGGTTAATCATCTGCACTGTATAAAGAGGTGGTTTGATCCTGTCTTCTCTGATCCTCGCCTTATTTTACGGTCCCCAATTCATCTGCCAAAGTACAGAGCAGCAGTGAGTCTGCACATGCTCTGTTTGGTGTGTAATGCTAGAGGTTTTTTTTTTTGGGGGGGGGGGGAATCAGCACAGGGCCAATCAGCACTGTCCAGACAGAGTGTCAGGGGTTATGCAGCCTCATAGGACAGTCAGAGCAGCGCTGGGCCAGACACTGATAGAAGTCACAGGACGCTATATACTGCTGATGAGAAAAAGGTATTTGGCAGTTTATATTTACTAAAATAATTGCATTTCCATGTTCTGTGGGAAGCCAGATATAGTGAATGCAGGGTCCTGGGTTTAGTAACACTTTAAATTCCTAACCCCATAGAGGCCATTCAATAAAATTACAATTGCCAAACTAGGATGATTCTGAAACTTTGGGTAATCAGCAGAAGTACGAAGAATAATATTTTAGTGGCTGATGCCGATGGCCAATGACACCAATCTGGCTTTGAGTACATTTACCACACTAACTGCAGGGCATACCTATTTTCCAAGACATTTACTCTACAAAACTGACCATGTTTTGATGCACAAAACGTCACCCTACAAACCAATATCCCTAGTCTTGGTGTGAAAAATTGTGTAGGATACAAAAAGGATGGACAGAAAATTGCTGGCTGTGGCATCAGGATGGCAGTTCTGTATCAACGTCCTTCAAACACCTTCCATTCATACACACAAATATCTCTTACAACATGCTTGTTAAACCGCAACTAATCTGAGGACCTGAAACCACCCTACATAGAGCAGCATTAAAAATGTATGGGGAAAGACTGCTGATACAGCAGCAATAAGCAGAGCCAGAGGGAATGGGAAATAAAAACACATAAAATATAGCAGCATTAGCAATATGCGTCCCCAGAAGGATGCTTGACTAATCTGTGCAGAATGCCAAAAACATTTATCGTAGCTAGTTGTACAACCTCACTAGCTTTTATTTCTGAATTTTCTATTTAAATTACACTATGTAGTTCTACAATTCCACTTGTACCAAGTTTATAGACTAGGGGTAAATAAGAACCACTGAAAAGCAATCCTGTCCTATCGAAGAAGAACTTGAGGATTTCCAACTATTTTACCTGGAAGATGAAACGGCACAACACCAGTGATTTATGACAAGGGATTGCCAATATATAGACTTCTCACTCTGTAGTTTGGGTAAGTCGGTCACCTGAATAATCGTCTGGTTTCATACAATACTCATTAATAAACACTGATCAAATACTGTGAAGCCGTATTAAAAAAAAAACAAACAAAACCTCTTAAGTTTGTGGCCTCTCCAATGGACCTTAAAGCTTTTCTAAAGGATATTTGCTTTTTTAATTAAAATATTATACTCACCTGCTCTGTGCAATGGTATTGCACAGAGTGGCTCCAAACCTCTTCTTCTGGGGTTCCCAACCAACTCCTTTTCATAGCCTCTTGCTATAGGGGCAAATGTCTGTGGATCTATGGACACACACAGTACAGCTCCCCCACCGCTGCTCCTAGCTCTCTGCTCACAGGATTTGATTGACAGCATTTTAAACTCAATTGGAAAAAAAAAATGTGTGAATCCTGATTGAAATATGTATGAATCTTTGGTGAAAACATTTATTAGATACACCCCTGGGTAAGGGAAGAGGATCGGTGACTGGGGCTACTCTAAGGACACAGAACTTTATTTTAACTAATTTCAAGGTGTACTTAAAGTGTTACTAAGCCCAAAACAGTAAAATCAGTCTGTATATGCAGTAAAGCATGCTGGTTATACTCACTGTGGAACCTAAGGGGTTAATCCTCTGCATTGTGTAAAAAGGCTGTTTGATCCTGTCTTTTCTGATCTTCCCCTTCTTTAGCTGTCCCCAATCCATCTCTCCCATAGTTAAAGTAGCAGTGGCAATTCTGCACATGCTCTGTTTGGTGTGTATTGCTATACAGTTATTTTTTTTTGGGGGGGGGGAGGGTGCATGTGATCAGTACAGGGTCAATCAGAGCTGTCCAGACAGAGGGTCAGGCGTTATGCAGCTCCATAGGACAGTCAGAGCAGAATGAAAACTCCCCCTACAAGATTAACCAGTGCTCAGTTGGACACTGAGAGAAAAGTCACAAGATTGCTATAAACTGCTTATGAAAGAAAAGGTATTTAGCAGTTTATATTTACTAAAATAATTTAATTTCCAAGTTCTGTGTACTGTGAGAGACCGGAGAGAGTGAATGCAGGGTCCTGGGTTTAGTAACACTTTAAAGAGTTTGAAATGTTTTTCTTTTAAAAAATAACAAACAGGTCTATATTTACCTGCTCTGTGCAGTTGTTTTGCACAGAGCAGCTCTAATCCTCAACATCTTAGGTCCCCTATTTGTACTCCTGACTTCTGCTCTTCCCGGCCTGCCAGCATAGGAAGCCACTTGATCTCAAGCCACGCTACCTGCATCTACAGACACAGACAGCAAGGCTCAGCCCTGCTCTCCGCTCTCTCGTCAGAGGATTCGACTGACAGCAGAGGGAACCAATGGTTCCTGAAGCTCTCAGCAAAACTTGTGAGAGCAGGGAGAAGAAGAGAGCCATTACAGATGGGCACAGCTCTGGATCGAGATCGAGATCGGGCTCAGGTAAGTATACTGGAGGGTGAGGGGGTGATACACATCCTGAATGAAACATTTTTTACCTTAAGATGCAAGGAATGCTTTAAGGTAAAAAAAAAAAAAAAAGTTTAGACTTTACAACCAGAAAGAGGGCCCTTTTTGTCCTTTGGATTTTTAACAATTGGAAGGTTTTTTTAGGCAGTTGCCCACAGCACATCAAACATTCTAATAAGATCAATTTCCACAACAGTGAATACAAAGGAAAGCAATTATTCAGTCTAAAAGATAAAATCCATTTGATTTGAGCTCACAACAACAATTTAAAATGATATCAGAATTTCATCTGCTATACTAGAAATATTCAAAATGAAAAGCACCCAGCCTATAGAGCCAAAGATAAAGAGAATATATTACCTCTGATTACAAGATTGCACTTGATTACAACCTACAGGTGCAAGATATGCAAATACACTTTCACACTTCATTCTACATGCAAATAAAACACGCAGACATGTCAGACTTCTGGTTAAGCAATTTCAAGGTTGGCGTAAATATGAGGAAATCCCTATATTTGGAGCACAAGCACTATCAAACACATTATTTATCTCTATTTATATGCATTTATTTCCCCAGCTGCTTTAATACCACAATATGAAAACAACTCTAACTAGATATATTTCATTAGAGTAATACAATGTAAACACTTAGAACAGACGGTAAAAAAACTGAAAAAAAAAGAGAACCACTTTACTCAACTAGTGGAAGGCTTTTTATTTATGAACACATTTTGGATTTGATTTTTAAAGGCCACAAAAAAGGTCAGGCTTGCTCCAAGCAATTACAGTTGTGTTAAAATACGCCATTATGACTACTCTACACAAAACAGAAATAATGCCATTGTTAAAAATGGACATTTATATGTTGGTTAAAGCGAAGATTAATTCACTTTAAATATTTTCATAATGCCTGAAATACCCTTGAAGTAATTTTCAGGTCTTGGTCCCCATTCAGACTTGAACTTAACATATAGGTGATTTTTAGGCTTGTTTATGCGCATTTCTGCACTTTTTTTTTTTTTTTTAAGAAGAAGAAAGTGCCATACAGGAGCTTCTTTGGGGTCAGATTATGTGTTTTGGGACCCATAGGCTTATCATGGTACCATCTGAAAAACACATACAACACGCTTACGTGCCAAAAAGGCCTCATTCTGCTTCAATAGCTCATGTACCTTTTTGAGGTTCAGGCACCTCAATGCTCCAATGTGAACAGGGACAATTTAAAAGCACTGGATTTGGCTTGCTGAGCGTTTAGGAGCTTTGAGCTTCAAGCTACATGTAGGTGTGAATGGGAACTATTTCTCCTACTTATTACATCTACAGTTCATGAGATATTAGCATAAACAGTAAGTTGTAGATCTAAGAATAAATAAAATTATAACAAATGTGGCATACTTGGCATACTATGGCTCTATACGAAAATAATACATTTTAGTAAGAACATTAAACAAATAATAACAACAAAAGAAAGTAAAAAAACTGCAGTGCTCCCCTACATTGATAGTTGGTTAAAAAGTGACATCTTACATTGATGGTCAATAGAGTGCCGCCACATTCTGGTGGTCAGTGAAGGGCTTTAGTACACTGGTGTTCAGGGGGAAGAATGTTTTTACATTGGTGGTTAGGGACCCCCTTGTAAATAGCTGAAAAGATCATCAGCGTCATTGGTAGCTTATCTCAGAGGCATAAATGGCACATTGCTCAGGGAACACTAGCAACCTCTGGAAGAATCCTAGAATTGCATGGTACCCTGGCTGAGAAAGGCTGATCTAAAAACTAGTGCAGATTTTTCTGAAACACCCAAGAATCACTAACATGGCGCTTGCCTTGGGCAGCATCACCCCCCCCGGAGGAAGGGACACACGTGGCAGGTGACAGAGGATGGGGACCAGGTAAAGCACGGCCAGAGCTCAGCCATAGGATCAGAGAGAGGCCGCGGGCTGCTGGAGGGTGTAGGTAGAGATGGACTTTCATTCCCACACAAGGACCACACTTGGCTTTCCTGACCATGTCTTCGAGGATGGCCGGCTGCCTTCATTCCAGAGGTGAGTGCTGGAGGAAAGTCTCTCTCTCCTTTTTTAGATTTTGTGTGTGTCAAACCCAATTTAGATTTTGTGTGTGTCAAACCCAATTTTAGTGTTGCCTAGGGAAGCACGAAAACAAAGTACACCACTAACAGGTTATGTTTTCTAGACCTCTTCACAAAATCACATTAAAAAAGGGACGAAAAGGCATATTAAAAAAATAAATAAAACAACAAACATGTCATATTAGCCAGCCAGCCCGCCCAAATCCTCTTTCTTGGGTCCCCTGTCAGCGATCCAGGCCCTCCCCCTGCGCAATGCACCCCACGCTCCATCCCCACTGGCTGCAATGACGATGGCCCCTGTTGCTCTGAGCCAATGAGGACGGAAAGAGAGTAGAGAATTTCTGCTCTCATACACATCACAGGATCGTGATTGGGCTCAGGTAAGTATAAAGGGAGCTGCAAAGAGAAGGTTTTTTACCTTAATGCAGAGAATGCATTAGGGTGAAAAACTTCAGGACTAGTTCACACCATACGTGCATGAAAACTGACACGCAGATTTCACTTGCAGACATCAGTTTCCATCAATTTTCATGCTCTCTCCGATTTTATACACGTTGCAGATTCCTGTGCAGAAAACATTTGCACGTGATAGTAGTGTTGAGTTCCGCAAGGGCACAATTAAATCATTTGTTCTCTATGTGCTCTGCTCACACCACATGCAGAAAAACTAGCAGCTCTGGGAAAACAGGACCTGGTTGGTGGTCCTAGAGAAATGGAATGGAGTCCTAGTGAGGTAGACCCTGTAAAGTCAAAAAGTCGTTTTCTCTTTAAATAGTCTGTCCCAGAGACCTGCTGCTAAAATGTGCCTGAGATCTTTGAGAACTTTGTAGAGAAGAAAAAGAGAAAAGAAAGAAAATGTGTAACACATTGAACCATATTGATGATGAATAGAACAAATATGAATGAAAGTGAAAATGAGTTAAAGGTGAACTTAAAAAAAAAAAAAAAAAACTTTTTTTTTTTTAAAACAGCATAGGATGACCAGCACATTTTAAGCCCCATAAACACCGGGCAAATGAATCTCTTATTATAATACAGGATTTATATATAGCGCCAACAGTTTGCTCAGCGCTTTACAGCTCTTAAACGCCTTCCTCTTGTCAGTTGTGTTTTTGCAGGAAAAAAAAAAAAAAGCTTGATGTGCATAGAACACATTTAGGTATGTCAAGCGCTTGGATGTTATTTCACTTACCAGAATTATGGCTATTTAAATGAATTAATTAGTGTTAGCTGCATTTTGGCAGAAAAAACTTTTGACATGTCTGACATGCTGGTAGTGTTTTTTTTTTCCGGTCTCTAAACTCCTATATGTGCATCAAACACATACTGTAAGAAAACATGGAGGGGCATTTAGAGGCAGAAAAAAAAAAAAAAAAAAAGGCAGTGATTACTAACCATGGACCATTCTCCACAAAGTTTTCAACAAACTCTTTTTTCTGTCCATGTTATAAAGCCTGCTGTGCATAAATAGTACAGTTAAAAATATTTTTACCAGTTACAGTATCCATCTCAATGATTTAAAAAGAAAATTGCTGATCAGCTTTATAATAATCAGTTTTGTAATAATACTTTGAACAGGACAGCTCTTGGGTGCTGAAAGCAGACTTTCAAAAAAGATACAATCTTTTACCTGTAGCAATAAAAAAAAAAATTGCATCATATCCTTAAAGGAGTACTAAAAACAGGATTCTGGTTAGGAAATTGCATGTGACATGCCAAGATTCCAGCCACAATTATGGAACTGCTGCACATTAGCAAGCACTATCTGGGTGATCTCTGCATGATCTATAAATATTGCAAGGATTTTAAACAAACTGTGCTGCAGAGTCCTACCTTTTGTTATTCTAAAGAAATAGCTGGTGTGTTTGTCTGTGTCCATGTGGAAAGCGACTCTATTGGGAGTGGTTTTATAATTATCAGTCAGCTGCTGCCCCTGCAGGGCTCTAATGAGGAAAGTGGCGGGGTTTGCATCCTTTTACATGTGATTTCCTTTTGGGAGTATCTCAACAAAAATTACATTTTTGTTGAGGGAGATGCCTAAAATCTGACATATCTTAGTGACATCTGGGAAAATCAGTGAGCCAATCACACAGGCAGGAAATTAAACTTTCTGGGGGGCGTTTTGTAAACATTCTGTGTACAGAACACCTCCAGGTAGCCATATTGCATTTTACAGAAAATTACAGCACTATAAATTGTAATTGAATGTTACTAAAAATTACCTTTCCTTTTCAATGTGACTTGTGTCACAATGGTTTATGCTATATTATTAATTTTTCTCCCCACAAATGTGAAGTTACACTTTAACAAAACTAGTCAGGAATGGCATGACAGGACGTCACATATCTTATTAAGCCATGCATCCTTCAACAGTAGCAATGATTTGGGCTAAGAAATGATTTAATCAACTCACAGGAGTGGACAATAAATCTTACAATTCAGTTGCCAGTAAGTCCTGTCAAGGAGACAGCAGGCATGTTGCATCTTATAGACTTCACGGTGCATTGATGACAGGACCACAGGGTCTAGGCACAGAACTGTACATAAGATAGAAATTGTATTTAAACCCAAAATCTAATTTTCAGTATGTCTGAAATCATTCCCCTTTCTAAATCAAAATGTTTTATGGTAATCAGTTTTATTGGGAGATCCTGCCAGTAATAGAACTTCCGGTTTCAGCCTGACAAAGGTAAGCATACAACTTTACAATTAGCAGCAGTGTTTTCAGTCTGCCTGCCATGCATGCCCATTCAGTTGGTCGTTGAGCTGCCTATGTGACCTTTGACAAGTAGTGTACGAAAAGTTCTGTTTGGCTTGCTGCACAAGCAATATTAAAGTATAACTAAAGGCAAACCTTTTTTTTCTCAATAGAGTGGAGAGGGATTAGAATGCTTGTCAAAACCCCCACATTTTGCGTTGTCTGAGTGTAATAGAGGGGGAATCTTCCAATGGGGACACTAGTTCTGATGACCTGGGGGGCCCCCAAGGGATTCCATTAATTTACAGGGATTTGCATCACTTCCTGTTTGGCTATGGGACAGGAAGTGAAGGTAAATTTCCCCAATGAGACACAGATGGCATAAAAAAAGAAGAAAAATTGACAGGCGTTCCCTTACTCTATCCAAAATGAAATAACGTTTTGACTATAGTTTTATTTTTGGTAGGTGCCAGTGTACAGGTTTGCAAAATGTTCACCGCTACCAATTTATTCCAAGCAGGACCAAAAACACCTAACAAGTTAAAGTTTTTTCTAAACCAAAAAGCACTGTTGATGCTGAAGGTGCCGAGTGACTAGATGGACATGCAGCTCAAAACACAAATATAGGCAACTAAAGGGTGAATACAGCCTTCAATACCCATTGTTCATACTAAGCCCATATTGAGGTTTTAAAGCTGAACTCCAGACAAGCCATTAAACATGTAGGTAAATACCCTCCTATGCCTTTTGCACATTGTGCCCCTACTGGTAATCAGTACTATGTTTCAGTTTGGGTCTGAGGCCTCCCAAAGTCCTTATGGGGGAAATGGAGAAAGTTGAGGTTTTGCGCTTCATGTTGTATTTCCACCTGTATATTCCACTAGTTTTCTGAACTTCTGGGTAAGTGCACTTGCTAAGCACCCTTCCAGAGTCCAATCTCTGGCCGGCTCCTGCTTCACCGATTTTACGTCTTTGTGTACTACTGTCCGTGGAATACAAGAGGATTAAATTCAACTTTTATACACTTCTTAGTGTTGCAATTCCTTAAGATTATTCCCCATAGATTTGTACTTCAAGAAATTCATTTGGTGGGCAGTAGGATTCTGAGTCTAAAAAATCCCTGGGTAGGTCATCGCTATCACTCTACCTATTCTAACTACTTCAGGGAAGTGAGTATCTTCATACATGAAGTTCTTCCCTTTCAGTTGCTGTACTTGGTATTGGACTCGGATGATTGGTATATTATAACTCACGATATCATTGAATGTTTGGAAGCTGTGATCTCGGGCTTCTACTCACGTCACCAGACCTCAATTACACCTAGGAGTTTATACTACTAAGAAGATGTTGATCCTTTTAGTATGACCCCCAACAATTGCGTGGAAGGGATGATCCGGTAATCACTGATGTTTGGAGGTGGTAGAATCATTCAGGGCTTTTACAAAAGGGCATTTTCAATATATTACATCCCTACTGTCCCCCTCTTATCATGCCTTTACTCACTTGAATATAGCACTTGCTATACTGTGAGAATTTCCCAATATCACCTATCAGCCCTTCCTTGCAGATCAGTTTCTCTCTGTACTTACCAAGGATTGACATGTTGGCTTTATTTTTCTCCTGACTAGACTTTGGGGTTGATTTACTAAAGGCAAATAGGCTGTGCAATGCAAGTGTGCTCCAAATGCACTTGGAACTGCACTGAAAGTACAGTTGCTGTAGTTCTGAGGGGAACATGCAAGGAAAAAACCCCCCAAAAAAACAGCATTTTTGCTTGCAGATGATTGGAAGAAAAAAAATCAGCAGAGCTTCACCTCAAAATCATCCACCTCTAATCACTATACCAACAAAAAACCCCAAACAATTCACAAAACACAACTCTATCTAAAAAGCCCTTTACAAACTTAATCAGTATTTTTCAGCCCAAGCCTTCTCATGTTCCATTTAATTCCAGCATGGGTCCTTCTTTAGGTGTCCATGTCATTGCCTGCATGAACCGGACACTGGTTGTACTCAAGTCAATTTATTGATCATCTTCAGTACAACTAGCCTGTAAGATTTTTTGTATGTGATTACTGCCGGCAGCTAGAACTGCTAGCACTGATTGTGTTCTGCCGGCAAGGAAGGCTCCCTGTCAGCAGAACACAATAGCACTGCGAGAGGGATTCCAGTCAGTGTTGATGGGGGAATCAATCAATCAATTTTCCTTTTGAGCAATTTTCTCTTTCCTACAACCTGTGGACGCAGGAATGAAAATTGCAGAATCAACGGCTTGCCTAAAGCAGCCCATAGACTATGCAATATTCTTTCCTTCTACCACATGGAAAGAAGGAAAATTGATTGATTCCCCCATCAACACACACTGGAATCCTTCCTTCAGTTCTATTGTGTTCTGGCAGCGAGGAGCCTTCCCAGTAGGCAGAACACAATGATATCTGCTAGCAGTTATAGCCGCTGGCAGAGATCATATGCAAAAATATCTAACTGGCTGGTTGTACAGAAGTTGATTGATCAGTCAACTTCAGTATAACTAGCCTGCCTAAACATGGATCTAATCCATCCATTGCCGGCTTAAGCCTGGCAGGATGGGTTAGAGTAGGTTGAGAAAAAGGGGTGGTAGCAAGATAAATTCTGAGTTGGGTTTTAACGCACGTACCTTGCAGTCTAATGTCCTGGCCGCCATCATACATTCACACACTCAAAAGGTCACTTGACAGCTGGTTAACCTACCTGTATGTTTTTATATTGTGAGAGCAAACAGGAGAACCCTAAGGAATTCAATGCACACATAGGAATACACAAGCTTCATGTAGATCACTTTCCCTGATGTGCAGCAAAAGTGACAGCCACTAAGGAATAATGATGCCTATGATTGTCTGCACACTGGAAACTCACAGCCTCCTATCCCATGAGACCGGCATAATAAGAACACAACAGCAGCAATCCTCCTCTTTGCACGGAGAGGGGTACAACAAGCTATTGATTGAAAATTTCCATATTTGAAGGAAAATGACTGATATTTCTAAGTGTTCACTTTTAGATCAGTTGTCTAAATATAGCAAGCAGTGTTCGGAACTCATGTTCAAATGCACACTCTAGGGATGCCTTTCCTTTTACTGTAAATGAACTCCTAAAATAATTTTCAGGTCTCAAAAGAACCCTTACTAAAACCAATTCACCGGGGGTCAATGGGAAAACTACTTTTACATTTGTGGTTAGTAGGAAGAATGAAACCCTTACAGGGGTGGTCAGAATGCCACCATTACAGACCGATAAAAAGATAATTGGTGTCATGCTGAAAGGTTTGCCAGGTGGTGCTGGCCCTGGAACTATGCAGGCACTAATAGGAGGTCAATCAACCACAGCTCTAAGAATCCTTAGTAACCCCCAGCAGGAATCCTAGGGCTCCTGGGCTGAGAATGTCTGCTAAAGGGCCAGCGTTGTATTTCACAGCAAAGAGTAGCGTATTGCATATTACATGTATATTTATATATACACACACACTACAATAAGCGCATTCATGAATATAATACAACCTATTAAAAAGTTAATTGCACTGAGCAATAGACCATTTATGGTTTATTATTAATTAGCAGGCTGGTGTTTCAGGAATAAAGGCAAAGGCTTGGCACGGCAGTTTCTCTGTACAATAATCAATGTTATCAGTTATAGTCCCAATGCAACACTTCTATGGCATTAAGAGCACACACACTGCTCACAATTACTTCGACTGATGGTAATTAATTATACAAAGTGCTGTTTTAAATAGAGATTTCAAGTAAGCAATTAGGAAATTGTAAATAAAAACAAGTTGTCTGATTAGTTGTGAAGAGAAAAGCTAAAGTATCAGAACAATTAAAGGAATACTCTGCCGATAGCTTACTGGTGAATGCACACATTTTAAAGTGTACCAGTCACATAAACACAAAAGTGGCAGACGTTATTTTAGGCTAGCATGGCCATAGTTTCTAGGGAATCAATAGGATGCAGACTAGGGATTAGAGAAGCTTGGACATCCTTCAAACTCATCTGTAGTCAAACTCCAAACTTATGAGTACTACGCTGAGCTACGGGATGGGAATAGCCAGGCTCATGTAAACAAAGATAGGCTGCAAGGCAATCAGTTCACTGGAGTATAAAAAGAGCGCAATATCGGAGTTTGACTACAGAGAAGTTGGGAGTACTCCGAAGCTCACCTCTTCTAGGAAATCTTGCAAGGTACAGTCATGTTAGCTTCTAGTTAGCAAGCTGTGTTTTGTTATATTAGTTAAAGCAGTATTAAACACACAGAAAACATGTATTATATTGCAGCTTACCAATTCTGAGTTGTGATGGTTACATTAGTTTTCCTTTTTTTAGGTTTCTTTCCTTTATTTTCATCTTGTAATCCAACCAGTAAGTTTGTCACTTTCCAAAAGAACAAGCTCCATTACAGATGTATCAGTTGCAGGGGTAAGAAACCATTTACCACTGACAGGGGGGCTTACAATCAGCTTTTATTTAATTATGTAAAACCTTTATCCCAAAAAGGAAAAAAAAACTGTTTGCAAGTATTAGCTGGAGTTTGGTTTAAATGTGTTAGTGTATTTAAATCTGGTAGTACATCTAACACTCCCCTTCCTCCAGACTGAATGCTGCTGTCCAAAGGTGCCCCCTGTACAATGGAGGCATTGTAATACAGGAGGTGTGTTACTTTCCAGATCATCCAGTGAAAACAGAGGGGAAAAAGGCCCCAAAAAATAAAACCAATGTAGTCACATTGAATTATTGGTAAGCTGCAATACGTTACATTTTCGTTTTTAGGTTTACAGCGACAATAAAGGTTTTTCTTTTTTTAAAAATGACAAACATGTCTACAGGTGAAACTCAAAAAATTAGAACATCGTGCAAAAGTTCATTTATTTCAGTAATGCAACTTAAAAGGTGAAACTAATATATGAGATAGACTCATTACATGCAAAGCAAGATAGTTCAAGCCGTGATTTGTCATAATTGTGATGATTACGTTCTGTTTTTTCTTGGAAAAAAGTGACTGAGCGGATGAAAAAAAAACGGATCAGTTCACATCCGTTCGTCCGTTTACATCCATTTTTTTTTTTTTTTAAACAGAAGAGAAATAGGGTTTTCTTCTGTTCAAAAAAACAGACATTACCGGATGAAGACATTAACAGATCATCTGTTTACATCCGCTAGTCCACAGAAATACATGGGTGACAGTTTTTCATAGGTAAACGGACAGATGAAAAACGGACATACGGACAGAAAGAGGCCTTATGCATAGAATACATGAAGGTAAAAACCTTGAGACTTTATAACCACTTTAATGCAGCTTTATTATAGGCATCCAGACTAAGGGCTCGTTCACACTTGACTGTTTTACCAACGCCTACCAAACGCCCCTATAGCGTTTGGCAAGCGTTGGTCCGGCGTTTGCGGAGCGTTTAACGTTCGGCAAACGCTCCGCAAACGCCACATGCGTGGTTTAGTGGCGGTTGCTAGGCGTTTGCCAAGCGTTAAAAACGCCCCACAAATGCCTATAATGAAGTTTAAATGGTGTTACCACTCCGCAAACGCCCCGCAACCGCGTCGCAACTGCACCGCAAATGCTGGCTGGGCGTTTGCGGAGCGGCACCATAGACTAGAATAGGAGGCTTCAATGCCTCCTGACTTGACCAGAGGCATCCGTTTTGCCATGACGCAACGCGAACGTTCCCATTAGAACTGCACCATGTGCTGCAATGTGCAGAATTGTCCGAGGCGCTTGGGAAGCGGTAAAAACGCTTCCCAAACGCCTCTCTGCCGCCTGCACACAACGCTAGTGTGAACGTAGCCTAAGGCTCCTCTGTATACTGCCTTTCCATGTGCACCTTGCTACTAAGGCTGGTTATAGGTTGAGACAGTTGCCTTTTTTTTGTAGTTTGCTGAACTGGGTGCACTGGATGCCTTTCCTATCATTTTGGTATAGCTGGGTGTCATGTGCATCCCTGTACCTTTAATGAGGGATGGACTCCTCCAGGCACACCTGTCCTTCACCTATCCATTGATCCATTGTGGAGACTCTGGAAATTTTTGCATTAGGTCTGCAGTATACAGAGAACCCTTGACGTGGAAATGTGTCTTATGAATGTGTTTGCAAATGTGTGCAAACAAAACCCTCTGTTTTTAAACACAAACTGTTAGACAGGACCAAATTGGTTGTTTTTCAGGTTGGCTGGTAAGTATGCTGGGAAATCCTTTGTTTATGATGTGCATTGCCCTTCCATGTGCACCTGGCTGCTAAGGCTGGTTATAGGTTGGAACAGTTGCCATTTTTTTGGTACATCCAGACTAAGGCTGTCAATGGACAGAAGAGCAGTCAGACTAGCTATTTTATAAACGCAAACAAAGCTATGCCAAGCACTTCTGTTTATGCTATGCAAAGAAGCAGGGTAGCAGACACTGCCACTCAAAGGGGACTTTTACCCACTGGATGCAATGGACATCATTCCTCCTTTTTCACAATAAAAAATGGCAAATTTTAAACACTTTTCTTCTGTTACTTTCTTCAGTTCTCCCTGGTCATCATTCTCGTCTAGACGAGAATGAAGTGTCCTTTGCTCTGAAGCTTCCTGGGATAGGATATCACATATTCCAGGATACTTCATGGTCCATGCACTGCGACTGGAGGAGGAAGGACTTGTAGGCATATCAGGGAGCTGGGCTGCCTAAACCTGGAAGAGGCAACCGGCTCTGGGTGACATCAGGAACAAAAGATGGAGGCAAAATTCCTCTTTAACTGTTTAAGAATGGACTTTTAAGCCCATCCAACTGAATGTTCTTCCCCTCCCTAACAGCAGACACCACGGGGTTTATTTACTAAAGCTGGAGAGTCCAAAATCAGACTCCCTTCTGCATAGAAACCAATCAGCTTCTAACCTCAGCTTGTTCAATGAAGCTTTGGCAATGAAACCTGGAAGCTGATTGGTTTCTATGCAGAAGGGAGTCTGATTTTGGACTCTCCAGCTTTAGTAAATAAACCCCCACGAGTCTGAATGAGCCCGCAGATATTCATTCCATCCATAAAACGGTCATCTCATATACAGTATTTGGCCACCTTAGAGTATGTATAAACCCTAACTGGATGACTGATGTGAATGTATACTATATAGATGTGTAAAACACTGCGTAATTTGACAGCGACATACAAGTACCAGTAATAATAACAATAATGTAGTTTGCTAAAGTATGATGTATTAAACAGTTGGCATACTTTTACATTTTTACTTTTTCATAAAGTCCAAGAACACCACTCCAGGTTACTAATTAGACAGCAAGAATAAAAAAAAAAAAAAAAAAAAAGATTCACACTACTGGTCAACACATGTGTAAAGCAGCAAAACCTAACTGGCTCCTAGTGCTGGTCCTTCCGCTCCCACTCAATAGAATGCTTCTGTTCAGGGGATTATTCTACTATGAAGAATACAGCAGTTACTGAGAGTCAGTGCTGGGACAAGGTCATCCAATGCCCAGGACAAAGATGTAAAAAAACTGTTAATGTAGTATAACCAGCAGAGATTTACTAAAACTTCTGCACACAGAATCTGGTGCTGCTCTGCATAGAAACCAATCAGCTTCCAGGTTTTATTGCCAAAGCTTAATTAAACAAGCTGTAGTCGGGGGGGGTCTGTTACCTCTTCTTTCATCGCATATGTTGTTAACCTGCTAATGTGAACCTTGTACTCGACTGTTTCTATACAGTGTTATGTTTAAGAAATTTAAAAAATTTTCAATAAAAATTATTTGAACATAAACAAGCTGTAGTTAGAAGCTGATTGGCTACTATGCACAGCTGCACCTGATTTTGTGTGTACCAGTTTTACATATCTCCCTAATGTTACATGTGTAATTTGAGAGAAAAAAAAAGACAGACAATGGAGGGGAAACGTGCAGACAGAAAAGGAAGCACAATAAGCAGGGTTCAATAATGCACAGAACAATCAAATATCTACAACAGAGGCAGGCAAGTAAATATTAAAGGGGGGGGGGGGTTCAAGTTCTTTAAAGGGCTCATTCACACTTGACTCTATTTCTAACTCTTGCCAAACGCCCCTATAGCGTTTGACAGGCATTAGGGAAGCATTTTTAATGCTCCTCAAACGCCCCATGCGCGGTTTTAAGGTAGTTGATAGGCGTTTGCCAAGTGTTAAAACCGCACCACAAATGCCTATATTGAAGATAAATGGTATTAGCGCTCTGCAACCGCCTCACAACCACACCGCAAACACCTGCCAGGCGTTTGTGGAGTGACACCATAGACTTGAATGGGAGGCTTCAACTCCTCCTGACTCGACAGGCGTCAGTTTTGCCGCAACGCTAACGCTTCAGTGTGAACAGCACTGTGTGCTGCCAGGTGCAGAATTTTCATAGGCGTTTAAGAAGCATTAAAAACGCTTCCCAAACGCCTGACAAAGCTAGTGTGAACTGAGCCTAAAGAGGACCTACATAGTAGGATCACCAGGTATCTATTTAAAGAAGTGCAAAAAAGCTGGAAAGAAGTTTGTATAAGGTTTTAATGATTGAACTTAGGTCTACTTCACACAAGTATCAGGGTCACTGTCACATTCCCTGAAATACTAGTCAAGGGGAAAACATCCTGCCTTGTGTTTGGATGAAAGATGCACTTTACACCAACTTAAATAACAAATTTAGGCACACAGCAAGACAACAAAATAAGTAATTTCTGTACATTCCAGATTCCAGTTTGTTTGAAGTGTGGAAATAAATGACAGTGAATAGGAGCAGGAGAAAGCAGAGCAGCTCAGATAGGCACATCTCATGAGAGCAAGCATCCTCAAATAGATCGGTTAGACAGATTACAGAGAACTATTACAAAATGCCACTGCAAAATGCAAGCTTCCATCAGATGCATGATTTATATCTATACCTTGAAAAATTGGCAGAGTTTATTTTTTTCTCCCAGCATTGCTTACGGAGAAGTAGTCAGGACAATGATTCAATTACAGGATAGATGATACAGTGTTTCAGATGTGAGATCGCCGTCACTTGCAGACATTATTTACACAGCATCGCCATTGTAATTAACTTCTTAAACATTGCATGCTGCCCATGCAAAGGCAGATCTTTAGCGGATATCTGCAAAAGATCACAAAATAGCTAAAGCAAACACTGCCCTTCAGCAACAGCCAGTATTAGGCAGCTGATACATTCTGATTTTTTTTGTTCTCGTTCAACCAGTGTGTTGAACGGAAGAAAATGCCTCAATTCCCCTATCCACACATTCAAAGTAGATGGGGGAATCCCTCCCATTATGGTACTGCGTCTGATAGTGGGGTTCCTTT
This sequence comes from Staurois parvus, assembly GCF_062004578.1. Taxonomy (NCBI): domain Eukaryota; kingdom Metazoa; phylum Chordata; class Amphibia; order Anura; family Ranidae; genus Staurois; species Staurois parvus. Next base: position 2,342,106 of record NW_028318414.1, read on the forward strand.
CTCACCATCAGAATACAAGGATCAGTGTTGCCAGCTATAGCTGGTGGCACTGATCGTTCAGGAAAAACTCAACAGGCTGGTTGTACACAAGTCGATAGATTGACTTGTGTACAACCCACCTACCCATATATGGGTCAAAATTCAGCCTGTACTCATAAAATACACTCCATCCTTAGCAAGGTATCTATACAGATTCAAAATCCCTCTTGGTCTCCCCACTACGGGAGTCAACCCTGGGTCAGCTCCAGTGTCTGATGGTAATGGGGATTACCTGAGTTGATGACATTACTGTTCCCCATCCCACATGACAATGTCTGGACCCAAGGACTGACCTCCCCCCATACCTGGAAGCCAAGCTCCATTACAGCAAAACACAAAGAGGTGTCAAGGAAATG
>NW_028318416.1:367500-404174 GCF_062004578.1 Staurois parvus
TGCCACCTCTTCTCCGCCTTTCCTGCAGAGATATCTGGTTTAACGAATTAGCAGAGTACATCTCAGGAGCGATTGTTGCTCTTGGTTCCTTCACACTCATCCTTGTGTCCTATATTTGGATCACACTGACTGTCTTGAAATTTCACTCTACCAAAGAAAAACTAAAAGCATTTTCTACCTGTGCCTCACACATAGCTGTTGTGACCCTTTACTATGGCACTATCATGTTCATGCATTTGCATCCCAGGTCATCTTCTTCTGCAGAGCAAGACAGAGTGGTGACTATTCTCTATACTGTGGTGACACCTGTTCTTAATCCCATCATATACAGTATCAGAAATAAGGATATCAAAGAAGCTATCAAAAAGACAATATGTTTTGTTTCATATTGATAGTATTATGTTTATAAAGAAAGACCGGAAACAAACATTTTCTTAGCAATTCATGAAACTGTCACCTATAGTTGAAAAAATCACAGAGCAGTGCAGAGACAAGGTGCTTTAGCACCAAAGAAAAAAATAGCAAAATGTTGCCCTGTCTCATTTAGTTTAGCCCATAAATCCTTTTCAAATAATCAAGGTGTAGACAATGGCTGTTTCTCAATCTAGCAGAAAAGGGCCTTTAGACAGTTGTAATTTGTACATTTGTCCCTAGTGGATGATTTACCTTTAACCTTTGCTCTGGTGGCAACTCAAAGACCATATTCACAAGACTGCTGAGGCCTGTACAGGAGGTGGCCATTTGTTTATGTGGCTGATGCTGTCTGGTGAAGCTAACAGGTAACCTATGTAAATTTATGGGGGTACAGTCGCAGCAACTCATCCTGTTTTGACAGGCATGTGGCAGAGTGGCCTCAAATGCACACTGTCTATATCTGGGGCCTATTCACCCACACCCACAAGCATGCCTGTCAAATTAGGACAATCTGTGTGGACACATCACCATAGACTTGGGTTGACACAGGTTGATTGCATGCAGCACCTGGCGGTTTCAGCCACATAACCAAATGCCCTATTCATAATGTATGGACCTCAGTACCTGTGTAAATGAGGCCTAAAAATATGGATTTTGCTTTACTTTGTGTGAGGTGAAAAAAGTTTTGTCTTTACATAAATTTTAAACTATAGAAGTTCATCTGGTACACACTTTTGAATGCCAACCCTCTGTGTCGGCCTGATGGAACCTGAAATTGCTTGCCCTAGGAAGTCCATTGTTTTACAATACACACTGGCTAACTATGTAAGTGGTGACAAATGTTTCGTATGTTGTGTTTTGTTGAAATTATCTATACATATATTGTTTACGTCAGTTTATCATTCTTAGATACTTTGCTAGCCCCTGAAGAAGTGACCTTATGGAAGAAATATCCTGTTCTCACCATCTGTACTCAACACACTTGTTGGAACTAGTTCTCCATGTTTGGTTGATTGTGGGATGTTAGCTGTGGGCTAATTGTGCAATGTAAATTTTTTCTAGATATATTTTAGAGGTGATATGTTAAAATAACAGAACATTGATTTTATTTTTTTGTGTACTGATTTTTTGTGCCTAAAAATTAATTCAATATTCTTTTCTCTAATATCTAACTTTAGGGATGTGGCACTATGGTATAAGCTGGATCTTGGCCTCCTATCACCTGATGGTCGTCCCATTTTTTCAATCTACTGGTACAAATGTTCTATTGCTTCAATTTAAGTATCACAGTTCTACAAAAATTATAACGTACTGTGGCTAGTAACAGTTTGCATATGCAATAGTTTGCATAAAAGAAAGCCTGACTATAAATAATTGGGCTTTAGCATATTACATATTACAGTAATGCACGCATAATAAAAAGGAAAGAGATGTTAGATTATCATCTACTCTTGCCAAAAAAGAAAATCATGGAGATTCCTGGAAAAGTTTAACCTGACCAGAAAACTAGTACATTTGTCTCTCATAACTTAATGATGCAAATTTTTCATTGCTCAATTCAAATAACAAAGTTCTACAAAATCAAGTTAGGGCTGAAATCATAAGGTAAAAGATTAAAAACTATTAAAAAGTGCTCTACAAACAAGAATCAAACAATAGGACCTTGGTTACAGAAGTCAGTAACAGCTAGCATATTCAATAGTTTGCATAAAAGAAAACCTATCCATAAATAATTGGGTTTCAAGAGCTTGCTCAATTACCATAGCTCGTTGAGAGATCCTGGCAGTGACAGTGTCTGTTTTCTGATCACTCCTCCCTCCTAAATGTTTACATGTATTCGTGGATCTGCCCAAAAGTCCTCTTTCAATGGTTCAATGTACAACATATCCAATCGTCATCCATGTCCACAATAGTTTGGAATCAATTGTATTGTCATATTTTGTTAACAAATAAACATTTACACATTTATAAAACTATATTATATGTTTTCTAAAGAAAAATTTCCTTTCAGACTAATTTTCTCTGATTGAAACTTCATATGGTAGCGGGGAGCTTAGAGAGAGAACAAGTGGCTGAGAAACTGGTGTAAGAACGAGTATTTTAGGTTCCTGGAGAAATTAGCTAACTTTTCAGCAGGTACGCCTCTAATGTCTAGGCAGCATCTAAATGGAGAGGTTTCAGCTCTGTTGGGAGACATAATGGTTTGAAAGCTAAATCCTAAACTAGGATCCAGGAGGGATCAGAAAAGTATATGCCATTTGGAGAGCAACGGTCTATGGAGGACAAGATATAGAGGGGAGTGGAATAGTGGGGGGAATGGGGCCCAACGAGTCAGCAAAGATTTTGAACCACCTAAAACCCAGTACACACTATAAGAAAATCATATGAATGATGGCCTGGTGTTCCTTGATGTTTCACAGCAGGTTGAAACTGTGGATTGTATTAATTGTAAGAAAATGGTCATGTACTTTGGTTGGAGATCGAGTTGAAGAGAGGGCTTCCCTTATGGCTCCTTTTTTTCTTTTTTTTTTTTTCTTTTTATTGTTGAACTGGATGGACTTTTGTCTTTTTTTCAGTCAGACTAACTATGTAATTGGCTGTAGAAGAATTAGCATTAGCTGTACTAGATTCCTGACAAAAATTATTCTACAACAAAGGCTTTTTTCAGTTGTTTATTGTTTCCGATCATGCACAGTCTTTCATATCTGATTTAAGCGTTAAACGTTCTCATGCAAGAAAAATTTTGAGTTTGTACCTTCAGAAATTTTTATGTGGAAAGTCTGAATTAGATGTCAAAAGTTGTGTACGCACTATACGAAAATTGAATGATTTTGCCTCATACAGAATTTTTCTTCTGATTTTCTCATAGCCTGTACCCCACTTAAGTCCAATAGAAAAAGAATAGTGGAGTCAAGATATAGCTAAAACTTAGTAATAATAAAATATTAAGTTCTATTACAAAATTAAAATGTATGTTCACTAATGTAAGAAGCCTGGAAATAAAATAAATGAACTGGAACTCAAGGAACACTTTGTCTTCGTATATTATAGAAATATAGAAATATTGGAAGTTTGGTTGGACAGCTCATATGTCTGGGCTGCTAATATTGAGTAGTACACTCTATTTTAGAGGGGCATCATTAGCAAAAGAGGTGGAGGGGTATGCATGTATGTGAAGAGCAATCTGAAAGTTAGTTTAAGAGATGATGTCACTAACAAGAACTGTGATGGCTCAGAATCATTATGGCTCGGTCCTGCTTAGAGTGTAACAAATACTAAATTACTTAAGGAAGAGTCTCAGCTCCTTTCATAGATTGCAATGGCTAGGAAGCAGGGCAATTTTAATTAACCAGATATTGATTGTACAAATACAACTGCTCACTCAACAAAGGCTTGTTATTTCTTAAATGTATTGCAGGGTAATTTAACAAAACAAATGGTGGAAACCCAATCAAGGAAAAATACTCTGTTGGATGTACTAAGTTACATAAAAAAGAGGAATGTTGGTATGATAAAACCTCTAAATTTCAAAAAAGCTAACTTCAATAAGCTGTGATCTGTGCTGAACAATGCTCAATAGAGCAAAATATTTGCAACAAAGAGCACACAACATAGGAACATGGAAATTTAATCACAAACTACAGGGAAAAGACAAATGTATTCAATCATTTTTCCTTTCCAGTTTCTACTGATGAAAAAGATAGGTTTGATAGTCATAACAATAATGACATTTCACAGAAGGTATCTCTGTTGCTGACAGGTACAAAAGAAACTACAAAAATTTAATGTGAACAAATCACCAGGTGTAGACCAGGAAACAAGTCAGCCTAGGATCAATAGCATGTAAGGTATTTGAGGGAATGGTAAGGGACTCTATACAGAAATTTGTCCGTGATAAAGCTATTAAGTGACAACCAGAATGGATTTATGAAAGACTATTCTTGTCAGATCAATCTATTATTGATCTATGAGGAAGTAAGTGAGAGAGTGGATGGTGGAAGTCCAGTGGACGTAGTTTATTGAGATTTTGCTAAGGCATTTGATACCGTACCTCATAAACATTTAATCTATAAAATAAGGTCTGTTGGAGTTGATGAAAGTGTATATACATGGATAGGAAAATGGTTACATGAACGGGTTTAGAGAGTAGTGATAATTTACTCATTCTCTAAACAGTCTAAAGTGAATTTTCACTGCACTCACTAAGCTAAGGGAAAATTCCCTTGCAAAGTAAACAGTCTATTTGCCTTTAGTAAATCAGCCCCATGGAGTCACTTCACTGACATATTCATTATGGATCTAAATTGAGCATCAACTATTGCACTTTATATAAAATTAATTAAAGTGTTTGTTCACCAATACCAGAAGTCTGCCAAGCAAAATAGGTGAGTTGGAAGCTTTGGTGCCTGAAGAGAACTATGATTTCATTGGTATTGCTGAATCTTGGCTTCATTCTTCACATGACTGGGCCATTAATATTCCTGGCTACATTCTCTTTCGGAGAGACAGGGTAAATAGGAAAGATGGTGGTGTCTGTCTCTATGTTAGAAGTGATCTCAGAGCGAGTGTGAAAGAGGACCTAGTTGATGGAGAGTGTGATGAGGCTGAAGTATTATGGGTGGAACTGCACATGGGGGAGCGTACTACAAAGCTATTCACTGGAGTTTGTTATAGGCCTCCTAGTGTCAATGAGGAGGTGGAAACTCAGCTCCTTGCACAGATCAAAAGGGCTGCAAGGGCTGGGACAGTGATAATAATGGGGGATTTTAACTACCCAGAAATTGACTAGAGTAATGGTACTGCAGATATAGTTAAAGGGCAAACATTTTTAAACCTACTACAGGACAATTTTATGAAGTTCATTCAAGCCCCTGCTAGGAATGATGCTCTGCTGGACCTGATAATCTCAAACCATGCAGAGCTTATTACGAATGTCCATATAAAAGAACATCTGGGTAGCAGTGACCATAACATGCTTTCATTTATTGTTAGCTGTAAACAGCAAGCACATATGGGAAAAATAAAAACGCTCAATTTCAAGAGAGCTAATTTTCGAAGGCTGAGAGCTGCTCTCCAAGACTTAGACTGGTAGGGAATATTGGCATCGATGAACACAACACAGAAATGGGAGTTCTTCAAAAAGACTGTATGTGAACACACTGCAAAATATATTCCCATGGGCAACAAGTTTAAAAGGCTAAAAATCAAACCTATGTGGCTTACGGCCAAAGTTAAAAAAGCTATAGATATTAAGAAAAGAGCTTTTATTCAATATAAAAATGAAGGAATGCTATCATCGTTTAAACATTACAAAAAAGATAACAGAATATGCAAAAAGGAAATAGAGGCTGCAAAAATTGAAAATGAACGACAGATTGTGAAAGACAGCAGGACCAACCCTAAAAAATTCTTCAAATATATTAATAATAAAAAGGTCCGGTCCAAGCATGTAGGCTCTTTACAAAATAATCTAGAATGGGTGACTGGGGACAAAGAGAAGGGAAATTTATTTAATACCTTCTTCAGCTCTGTGTATACAAAGGAGCATGGGGGAGCACTTGTCCATAATGGGCATGGTATTGACACAGCTCCAGATGATCCACATTGGCTCACAATTGATATGATCCAAAAATATTTAGACAAAATAAAGGTGAATAAAGCACCTGGAGCGGATGGCATACACCCACAGGTCCTTAAAGAATTGAGCTCTGTCATTTCAAAGCCATTGTTTATAATTTTTAGAGACTCTTTAATGACTGGCATAGTACCACTGGACTGGCGTAAGGCCAATGTGGTGCCAATATTTAAAAAGGGATCAAAATCTTTACCAAGTAATTATAGACCTGTTAGTTTAACTTCTATAGTTGGGAAGATACTGGAGAGTTTAATAAAAGACCACATAGATGAGTTCTTGTTGGAAAAAATATTTTAAGCAACAGACAGCATAGATTCATGAAAGACAGAAGTTGTCAAACAAATCTGATTTCTTTTTACGAGGAGGTGAGCAAAAGCTTGGACATTGGGGTGGTGGTGGACGTGGTATACTTGGATTTTGCAAAAGCGTTTGACACAGTTCCCCACACACAGCTAATGTGTAAGGTAAAGTCTACGGGCTTGGAAAAATCTGTATGTAAATGGATAGAAAACTGGCGAAAAGATCATATTCACAGAGTAGAGGTTAATGATTCATACTCTGCATGGTCTAGGGTCGTCAGTGGTGTACCCCAAGGTTCAGTGTTGGGACCCTTACTTTTGAATATATTTATAAACTATATAGGGTCTGGGATTAAAAATCCCATTTCAGTCTTTGCAGATGACCCCAAGCTGTGCAGTGGAATAACGTCCTTACAGGATGTCTCCAACTTACAAGCCAACCTCAATGCACTGTTTAATTGGGCAACTATGTGGCAAATGAGGTTTAATGTTGATAAATGTAAGGTTATGCACTTGGGGGCTAAGAATATGCATGCATCATACATACTGGGGAGGGGGGGGTACAACTGGGGGAATCAATGGTGGAAAATGATCTGGGGGTTCTGGTAGATCATAAGCTTAATAATGGCATGCAATGCCAAGCTGCGGTTTCTAAAGCTAGCAAAATTCTCTCTTGTATTAAAAGAGGTATAGACTCCAGGGAGAGAGATATAATTTTACCCTGGTACAAATCATTAGTATTACCTCATCTGGAATATGCAGTTCAGTTTGGGGACAAATTCACAAAAAGAACATTGGGGAACTGGAGAAAGTACAGTGAAGGGCAACCAAACTGATAAGGGGCATGGAGGAGCTCAGCTATGAGGAAAGATTAGAGGAACTGAATTTATTCTCTCTCGAGAAGAGGAGATAAAGGGAGGATATGATCACCATGTATAATACATAAGGGGGGATATGATCACCATGTATAATACATAAGGGGGGATATGATCAACATGTATAATACATAAGGGGGGATATGATCAACATGTATAAATACATCAGTGGTTCATATAGTGAACTCGGTGTAGAGCTAGTCACCCTGAGGTCATCACAGAGGACAAGGGGGCACACTTTACATCTGGAGGAAAAGAAATTTAATCTCCAAACATGGAGAGGTTTCTTCACAGTAAGAGCTGTGAAAATGTGGAATAGACTCCCTCAAGACAGAATATAACTGGATACTAACATTTATAGGTAAAGTTGATCCAGGGAATATCCGATTGCCTCTCGGGGGATCAGGAAGGAATTTTTTTCCCAGCAGGAGCAAATTGGACCATGCTTTGCTGGGGTTTTTTTGCCTTCCTCTAGATCAATTGTAGGTATAGGATTATAACTTTTTTTATATAGTTGAATTGGATGGACTTTTGTCTTCTTTCAGCCAGACTAACTATATAACTCTGTAACTACAAACAACTAAGGTCAGCTTTGTAAATAAAGATAAAACTAATATAAATATGAAATAATTTAATGTATACCTAAATAAATTTTTGTTTTTACACACTCTTTTTTTCTACCATAGACAGAAGTATACAAAACATGAAATATTCTCTTAAACAGCAATGCATTTGAAACGAAGCACAATTAATTTTTTTTTTTTTTTTTTAAACATTTGCTAATGGTAATTGGCTTGGGACTCTTAAATCTTCAAAGCAAATCTTAGATACAAGATTTCAGAGCTAAAAATTAAGTAAATCTTTGGGGAGCTTATGAATAGCTGTTATATGTTATATACAACCTGTTTGTGCTTTCTTCATCTTCTTCAGTTATTGGAGGAAAAACTCTGTACATAGTTTTCATTTCATTTTTCCTGCACATGCTCTTGTTTTCTTTTTCTGAATTATTATACAGTATATTTTCATAAAATATAGTTAAAGAATAAACAAGTGCCCTATTATAGTAACATCATTTTTTGTGTTTCTTTTTTTTTTTTCTTTTTACTGAAAGCTGGTTTTATACCACCTTCTGATTTGAATGTATAACTGCTTAAAATATACTGGGGGTGTCCAACCTTTTTACCTAACTGGGCCACATTGGAAGAAAAGGAATTGTCTTGGTCCACACATAAAATACACAAACAATAAGGATAGCTGATAAGCAGATAAAGTTGAGCTGATCGCAAGTTAATGACCACTGATATAGATAATGTATCCATTTGAGTAATAAAACTTTATGTTTTATATAATTTTTTTAATATAAAAGTAAAAAAGGGCAAGATTTTTCAGTGTTTTTCAGTGTTTGTGATAATGCATCAACCTCTGGTTCAATGGATGTAGTAGCAATTCTCAATGAATTTTCAAGGCACTCATCAGATATTTTTTTCTAATTTAGCCCTTCGTGTGCTTCATCCTTGAACATAGTTTCTCACAAATATAGGTGCTGCCAAAAACTGTCCAATAAAGAGACACTGTCACTGTTTTTCTTTGGTCGCATGTATTCACGTAAAAAGTGTAAAAATATTTTTACAAAAAATTCTCCCAAAAAATAAACAAACATTTTCAAGTAAGTTTATTTTGTGTTTGGCCGCATTCATAGCTGTTGTGGGCTGCAGGTTGGACACCCCTGAAGTATGCTGTAAAATTCACATGTACTCTGAGGTTTGAAAACAATATTTGTGTTTTGCAATACAGTGCTGTAATTGTGATTTTCTTTTCTTTTATGATTGTGGTTTGTTTTATGTATATACAGTCAGTCAATTAAGTTCTTACTGTTCTTCAATTGTAAGTTGTATATAATTTATCACCATAACAAAAAAATGTCAGCTTATGTTCTGTCGAACTCAAATCACACATTTGTTGAAACATTCATCCTTCTTGGACTCTCTAACATTTTCAGTTTACAGATTGTCTTCTTTTTTCTGCTTCTGATGGCATATATAGTGACATTATCAGGAAATTTTCTGCTCATCATCATGGTGAAGACTGACCCTCAACTTCAAACTCCTATGTACTTTTTCCTGTCTAATCTTGCTATCACTGACATTTGTTTTTCTTCAACAGTGGTGCCTAAAATGTTGGTAAACACCATATCTCAGGACAAAAGCATTTCCTATTTGGGATGTGTAACACAATTGTACTTCCATTTGTCACTAGGAGCTACTGAATGCTTAATACTGGCTACTATGGCTTTTGATAGGTATAATGCCATCTGTAAACCATTACAATATACCATGATCATGAACCAGAGGTTGTGTCTTCACCTGGCTGCTGGATGTTGGGCTTTGAGCTTTTTTATTTCTTTTATTCTTACACTGGCTACATTTCACTTACCCTACTGTAAATCCAACCAGATCGACCATTTTTTCTGTGAGATGCCCCCTATGCTTCATCTGTCTTGCGCAGACATTTGGCTCAGTGAGGTTACAGAGTATGCTTTAGTTGTCTTAGTTGCTGTGGGTTCTTTTATCCTCATCCTTATATCTTATTTTTTTATCACATTGAACATTTTAAATTTAAGTTCCATTAAACAGAGGCAAAAAGCTTTCTCCACTTGTGCCTCCCACCTTGCAGTAGTCTTCCTTTTCTATGGAACAGTATTATTCATGCATTTACGCCCTCCTTCCAGTTATTCCCCAGAACATGATAGAATATTGTCCATTCTCTATTCAGTGGTAACACCAGTGCTGAACCCCATCATCTACAGTGTACGAAATAAGGACATCAAAGCAACCGTGAAAAAACAGTGGCAGCTGTGGTGCATCACAATTCTGGTCTCCTCACCACCACCAAAACGTTTCAGGAGAATAAATCAAAGAAATAGGTTATTTTTAAGCAGGAAGATAAACTAAACAGGGTTTAAAAATAATCTCATCTTAAATTTTAAGAAAGCTTGAGTAGGGTTTACACTTAAATGCTGTAGACCATTTAGTACCTGTCCATCTGTGCCTTCTATGTCCACCTCACTTTGGTTACTTTTGTACATCATATGTAGGACAGCACTGATGGTGAGAATATTGTTTCTTGCTTATCCTCTGATGAAACTTCAAATGCTATAAAGCAATGGATTTATTTATGCTTAATGAAAATACTGTATTGAGGATATTAAAAACTTAAAAAGATTGTGTTTACAGAAGAACTTTACTTAAAAGTGTTACTAAACCCACATACTTGTTATACTCGCTGTGGAACCGAAAAAGTTAATCCTTTGCATTGTGTAAAAAGGATGTGTGATCCTGTCTTCTCTGATACTCCCCTTTTTCCACAGTCCCCAATCCATCTCCTGATAGAATAGAGCCTTGGGGGCAAGCTGCACATGCTCAGTTCAGTGTGTATTGCTATGTCTTTTTTTTCTTGGGGGAGTGTATGTGATCAGCACAGCCAATCAGCACTGTCCAGACTGAGGGTCAGGGGTTATGCAGCCTTATAAAGGAAGAATGAAAACTCCTCCTACAAGCTTTAACCGTGCTCTGCTGGACACTGATAGCAATCACAAGACTGCTCTAACTGCTGATGAGAAAAGGTATTTAGCAGTTTATATTTACTAAAATAATTGCATTCCCATGTTTTGTGTACTGCAGGAGACCAGATATAGTGAATGCAGGCTCCTTGGATTAGTAACACTTTAACCACTTCAAGTCCGGACACTTTCACCCCCTTCCTGTCCAGGCCAATTTTCAGCTTTCAGAGCTGTCACACTTTGAATGACAATTGCGCGGTCATGCAGCACCGTACCCATATAAATTTAGCATTTTTTTAAGACATATAAAACTTTATTTTGGTGGTATTTATTCACCACTGGGATTTTTTTTTGCTATATAAATGAAAAAGTTCAAAAAAAAAAAAAAAGTGTTTTCTTATACAATTTTGCAAATAAATAATCTTTCTTCATAAATATTGGCCAAAATGTATTCAGTTATCTTTTTAGTAAAAAAATAAATAAAATAACCCAAATTAGTTTATAACCAAAATTTTTCCTTTTTTTTATATTATTTGGTTTTTGTTTTTGTTTTAAATATTGTCACACGGCAGTACAGTGTCATCATAGTGACACTGTACCATTTGTGGGGGGTGATGAAGATTTTTTTGGTCACAGCTTGTCACATGGTACAAGGCTGTGAATAACCTTGTACCATGTGACCTCTGTGAACATTCACAGGGAGCGTGCACAAGCAGGGGGCGGGGAGGCCATTTATAAACGGCCACCCGCCCCTGCACTGCTCCCGTCTGGCCGTTTATACACATGGGTCAGATGGGAAGTGGTTAATAAAGCTTTTTTTGTTGTTCCTTCCCCCTCCCACTTACAGAAATGTAAGAAAAAAAATACAATTTTCACCTTTTTATGGATTTTTTTTTTTCCCAAAAAAACGTTTTATTGAAGTATGAAAGGTAAACAAATGATAGACAGATACGGATCGCAGTCCGTGCAAAGTTTCTAGTACGTTCTCCCGTAACGCAGACGGGATCAAGACAATATATTAATTTGTAGAACATCAGAGGACGGAGTTCCACAGTAAGGCAAAAGTGATAGACGTAACCATAGCAATACTGACAGTAGCATGTACTTTAGATAATTATGGTATACACTAGGCTCTATGTAAGGAAAGTATACATAAGCGGATTCTGAAGTGGTCGTCAAAAGTATCCTCTCAAGGCATCTATGACATATATTTCCATCTCAAAAAAAATGTGGGTTACTGTTGTAGAATATTGTTACATCTGTATAGCTATGGGTGTTCCGTACCGAATGAGAATAATAGCTAATTAGACTATGAGAAAAGAGGGTGTAAATGAGAGAAAGAAAAGAAAAGAAAGAGAGGAGCGTGGGGATGGAGGAAGAATATGAGATGAGATATCAAAATGAGGTGGGAGGAGACGCACATGACAAATAGAAGGGGGGAATGGGGAGAGAGAGATGGAGAGAAAAAAAAAAAAAAAGAGAGGGGGGGGGGAAGTGGTTGGATGATGAGGTTCATATTTAAATAAGCATAACCAAACCAGTTACATCTATTCGTAACAGCCTGGCTGTATCTAATTCATCTTTTTAATTAGCGATATAATTCAGTGAATGACCGTTAATGGAGTTATTGCCGAGGTGAAAGTTCTAGAGGCCTTCGGTGTCTCCAAATCTTTCTCGTTCAATCCCTCAGCAAGCCAAGGTAAGTATCAGTAGTTTGGAAGTGGGTCCAACAAGCCCAAGTCTTCCTGAATCGCTCGGGGTGATCTTTTGCCACTGAGATCAGTTCCTCCATTTCAGCAATCCTCTGGATCCTAAGAATCCACTCTCGTACGGTGGGAATATAGGCTGATCGCCAATGAACAGGGATACACTGCTTTGCCGCATTTAACATGTGTAATGCAAGGGACTTACGGTAAATCCTCACCGGAAGGGAGGAGTGATGGAGTAGACATTGTGCTGGTGTAAAGTCTAGGGTGTAAGTGGTTACTTGTCTAATGATGTCCAAAATTTGTCTCCAGAAGGGCTGCAACAGCGGGCATTCCCACCATATATGGAGAAGAGTACCATTTGCCTGGGAGCATCGCCAGCATAAATCTGGCACTTTAGGATCAAATTTATGAATCACAGATGGAACTCTATACCATCTGGAAAAAACTTTGTAGTTGCTTTCTTGTGTAGAAACACATATGGAACCTTTATGCATGTGATCGTAAATGTGGTTCCATTCCTCAGGTGAGATTGAAATTTCTAGATCATGCTGCCAGGCTGCACAGACCTTCAGTGAGTGAGATGTATTGGAACTTTCCAATAGGGAATATAATTTGGATATTACATGCCTCTGTGGGAGATCTGTAAAGCAGAGTTTTTCGAAAGCAGTAAGCGGTCTTGAATAATCCTTTAGATGTGGGGAGTTACGTAGAAAATGGTGGATTTGTCTATACATCCAAGGCGTTAAGGTAAGGGCTGGCCACGCCTTTGTAATGTCTTCTCTAGATCGGAGCTTAGAATCTTTGAGAAATTGACGTACTGTTAGGTTATCTTCCCGTCTATACCCAGCGAGAAAGGTCGTAGACATCCCTGGAATAAAGTCCGGGTTCAATTTGATCGGAGTGAAAGGGCTCGGAGAGGAAGAAAGTACTTTTTCCTGAAACACTTGCGCGCTACATCGTAAAGTGGGACCTATAAGTGGGTGCATCCGAAATTCAGAAGGGACATGGGCGGTTTTCAGCCATGGGGAGGTGGAAAGTGGTATCTTCGAAAAATCAGCCTCCAAACCGACCCAGATCTTATGAATGTGATTCGTGGTCCAGTCTACTAATCTGGCTAGGTGGCAAGACCTGTAGTAACGAGAAATATCCGGTAATCCAATACCTCCATTCTTCTTGGACATAGTGAGTTGGGTGAAGCTGATTCTTGGGCGTTTATTATACCAAAGAAAAGAGGAGCAGAGCGTTTTATATGATTGAAAGAATGAATTTGGTAATTGAATTGGTATTGTTTGTAGTAAATATAATATTCTGGGGAGCACATTCATCTTAAGTATGGCTGCTCTACCAAACCAAGAGAACCAAGGTTTATTCCACATCTGAAGGTCTTTGGAAATGTTACGTAAGAGGGGTAGAAAATTTGTTGCATATAGTTCGGTAAGATGGGATGGTAGTTGGATACCTAAATAAGTGATAGTTTCTCGTTGCCAGGTAAAGGGAAAATTTGATGTCGCTTGTTTAACCACCTCCGGTTTTAATGATACATTAAGCGCTTGGGATTTAGAAAAGTTAATTTTGAAGTTAGCCAAATACTGAAATAATTTGAAATCCTGTAACAAATTAGGTATCGTGATATGAGGATCTGTCAGGAAAAGCAGTATGTCGTCAGCAAAGGCTGCCACTTTATGCGTTTTGCCATTGATCAAAATCCCTTTAATGTTGGCATTATCTTTGATGCAATTCAATAAGGGTTCCAGTGTAAGAATGAATAGGAGAGGTGACAGAGGGCATCCCTGTCTGGTCCCGTTGCTGATCAGAAAAGAGTCTGATAGGTGTCCGTTCACTCGCACTCGCGCTGTGGGGGCTTTATATAGAGACATAATATAGGTTAAAAAGTGCAAAGGCAGTCCAATGCCAATCAAAACTGCCTCTAGGTAATCCCAAGCTAGTCTGTCAAACGCCTTCTCGGCATCTAAAGAGAGAAAGAATCCGGACTGTTGATTTTGGGTTAACCAATGATGTATATTTATGGCCCTTATTGTGTTATCTCTGGCTTCTCTTCCCGGAACAAAACCCACCTGATCCGGAGATATGATGGATTCTATAACATGTAGTAGACAATTAGCCAGAATCTTGGCAAAGATCTTCAGATCAACATTCAATAGGGAAATTGGTCGGTAGTTCGCTGGGGACGTGTGATCCTTATTCTCTTTGGGTATAACCGTAATGTGAGCCTCGGAAAGATTGCGCATGGACTGCCCCGGAGTGTTTAATGAATTGAAAGCCTGGAGAAATGGGAGTGCTAATACGTCAAGAAAAGATTTGTAATAAGAATTAGTAAAACCGTCAGGTCCTGGACTTTTACCAGGTTTCAACTGCGTAATAGCTTGTTGTAGTTCCGCTAACGTCAGAGCACTCTCTAAATCTTTTGCTTGCGATCTAGAGATCTGTTTAGGAAGATATTGTGTGAGGAATGACTGTATAATGACCTCACGTGGCCTAGTATCAGCTGCTGATTTGGACGGTAGGGATAAATTATATAAATTAAAGTAATACTCCTCAAATTCCGCTGCAATATCCGACGGTGTTTTCAGTGTGCGTCCATTTTTTGAATGGAGCTGATATACGTGCCGAGCAGCTTTTTTGGATTGTAAAGCCCGAGCAAGAAATTTGCCACTCTTATTTCCATGTTCGTAGAAAAGTTTTTGTTGAAGAATAAAATTACGTTTAGATTTCTTTTCCACTACCTCGCTGAGTTGTTTACGTGCTTGCTCCAGTTCAGTAAAAGATCTTAATGCCATAGATCGTTTATGGGAGCACTCAAGTGTGCGGACTTTGTGCAATAATGCGTTGAATGATGCTTGCGCCATACGTTTCCGTTTAGACGAGATAGATATTAGAATTCCACGTATCACACATTTGTGCGCTTCCCACCGTACGAGAGGGGATGTTTCCGAGGATGCATTTTCTTGAAAGTAGTTCGTCAAAGAACTACGGATCTGAAGAATAACTGATGCGTCCGTTAGGAGAAATGGGTCCAGTCGCCATATTTTGGAAGTACTTGGTGTATCCAGGAATTGCAAAGTGATCATAATCGGGTGATGGTCTGAAAGGATCTTCGGTTCGATCGAGGCTGACTTCAAGGCGTATAAATCTTGTTGCGAAAGAAAGAAATAATCAATTCTTGAATGGCGTTTGTGAGGCGCAGAGTAAAAGGTGTAATCTTTGTCCGAAGGGTGCAAAGTACGCCATGCATCATGTAGGAGAAGGTCTTTCAATTCAATTTTAATTTGCTTAAGTGCTTGAAACGGGATGGATGAGACCCCCGAAGATGTATCTTCCAATGGGTTCAATGCTACATTAAAGTCGCCGCCTAGAATCACAATACCCGATTGAAATGTAGCAAGTAACTTAGCTATGTTACGAAAAAATCCTACTTGTGCTGTATTGGGACTATAAATGTTGACTAAGGTAAGTGGTTTATTAAAGAGGGTGCCTTTAAGAAAAAGGAATCTTCCCTCAGGATCCTCGAGCGATTCAGAAAGTTCAAACGGAAGAGTTTTGGAAAGTAAAATGGATACCCCCTTGGCTTTCACCTCCGTATTAACCGAATGGTATGCCGTGGGATAATGAACATTGGAGAATCTAGGGACTTGGTCTGCTCGGAAATGAGTTTCTTGGATAAAGAGCACATCTGCACGAAGGCTTTTCATGTAGGTAAGAAGTTGCGAACGTTTTTCAGGTACGTTTAGGCCCCTCGCGTTAAGAGAGGCCACGGAAAGTGTGCGAATTGACCGATTCGATGTGTGGTTGTTCGTCATTGTGTAATCTACCCAAAAGGGTTGCTTAAGGGCAATATGTGTACCAGACAAGTATCACGCGGGTAGGGAAAAAAAAAAAAAAGGGGGGGGAGGGGTAGAGGGGGGCAGGGGTGATGAAAAGGGGAGTAAAGAATAGTATAAAGACTGTAAAGAGACTAGTATGAATTAACAGAAAAGTTAAAATAGAGACGGAATCATAAAGGAAAGATTCAAGAAATTTGAAGAAGAAGAAAGGAGTGTTAGGTGTATGCCCCATAAACCCAAATGTATGTATGAGGCTATTTCCCTTCCACTTCCTTTAAAGATTATATTCCAGAGGTAGAATAGACCACCTACTCTATCTCATAGTACAGCTCCCAAGAATTGGTTATTTGCAAAATGTTATCTGGGAGTCTGAAATTAGAGTCGGAGGGTATTCAAACCCAGAGACGGCCGATTTGATAAAATACAGAATAATCTGAAAGAGGCCTAACTCTCCTGAGTAAAAGGTGTAGAGGGGAAGTAATCTAACATGAGGTGTCCTTGACACATAAACGTAGGTGGGAAATGGCTCATTGAAGACGAGAGATAAATAATGTGTAGCAGGGGGTGGATAAAGGCTAGAGTATTATATGCCAAAGCATATAGAGCAAAATGGTGTATGTATCCACGTGGACCGTATCAAAGCTCAAGAACAGCGAAGTGTAACTATATGAGTGGAATTGAATGTGTACCAGAGAAAAAAAAAAAAAAAAAACCCCATAAGTTATGAGAGTATTACATGTGAATTTGGACAGATACTGAGAAAGTACAAGTCACTTGCGCATAGCTTAAATTAACTGTAAATATGTTTTGTTATCACAGGTAAAACATAATGCAATCTATAATCTGTCTTTTCCGTAAAGATGTTGTAAACCAAGCTAAATAAACAACCAAGTCAACTAACGAGAGATTTCCATATGCCATCTCAATTGCGAATAAAGATATCTACTTCACATGAAACATTACATGACAGTAGCAACAATATCACTTATGAGTAAACTGGCGTGTAGGCCTCAGATCAAACCTCTACTTAAACCGTATTCTAGAGACAATAGAAATATGAGACCCAACGCGGGGATGTAATATATCGCTGAACACCCCGTTGCTTACCGAACAGATACAGGATGGTGGGGGGGATGTGTCCAAAAATCCGTGGCCCAAAATGATCCCGTTACTGATCAGAGCAGCTAAATTTTTGGGGCCAAACTAGACCCGACCACGGAATAGACTGTTAACGTAAATATCAAATATGACGGTCCCAACTCCCATAGCTGAGATAGCACCCTAATCATATCTAAGTAGAAGGTATGTAATAAGCCAGGGCCCAAATTGCATATTGAGGCATTTCCCATTGCTATGCAGTACGCAAACCATTTAAGGAGAGCGATGGGGACGTGCGAGAATACTATTAAAATATTGTTTACAATGATCAAACCAAAAGATAAGGGTCAGAGATATTTATGTATAACGGTACATGAAGGTGGTCCGGAGTCCCAGGAATCCAGATTACAGCATCATGTCTTAGTATACAGTAGGAGCGAAATACGCCTCTCCGTGCAATAATAAGCCATATGGGCTGCTATCCTCTGTCAATACAGTAACTATATGTGTAGAGGCTAGGCCCAAGGCGAATCAGAGTTTATAGAGAGATAGACATGACATATAACTTTCAAAGACCATAATATTAAGATTCAAATAGTAGGATCATAAAGACTCCCCAACCACCTGTAACACGTTCTCAATATAGTGGGATCCAGAGAGGCAGGCCGCAGCCCAAACAAGGGCTTAGCCCGCATCTCTGGATCCCAACCGCGTTTTCGCTCCTATATCCGACAGGGTTCATCATGTATTATGTTGGGCCTTTACTTACCACGCTAGTAAATTGTAGCACTGGTAAGGATATTCACAAGAATATCAGTAGGGTTGTCCTGACCTAGCTCATCAATACCACAACCGAGGGTACAACAACAATTATATGCCAGCAAGACAAATATATATCACTGAGAAATAATATACGTAAAAGTTTTAACAACGTGATACGATACACATACCCTTAAGTCCAGACTTCAGGTATACCAGAGAAGTTAGATATGACATATAACGGAACCTAGAATACAAAGAGAAGCGCATACTCGATCCACTAGAGGAGTAGTCTCGAAGTGCGGGGTTGCTTATACCCCTTCGCCTTAGTAGGTGGTAACGGGGAGAAGTTATTCATGGCGCGCCTTGCGGTGTGCAGGTGATGCTGGTAGACTGTCTCCAGTAATAAGCCTCCTACGAACCGGGGAAGTTGAGGCTTGATGTGTTAACTTGCGTCGTCTGTCTCCGCTCGAGGGGCCAGTAGATTGTGCTTCCATAGGGCCTTCATCTGGCTGCGATTGTAGAAAAGGTTCAGTGGACCAATTTGGAATGTCAGGTAATGGGATACTCAAGATTTCACAGAATGGTGCAAGATCCTCCGGAAACCTCATGAGAGCTGATCTCCCCAAATGTGTTGCAGAGAGACCAAACGGGAACTTCCAACGGTAGGCGATACCTTTAGAGCGAAGTAGATCTAGTAAAGGGCGTAGGTCTTTCCTGCATTGTAGGGTAAGATGGGAAAGATCTTGGAATAGTTTAATTTCGGAATCCTGGTATAACAAGCGTTGTTTATCTCGAGCTCTGCGTAATATGTCCTCTTTAAGTCGGAAGTCGACTAGACAGCAAACTATATCTCTCGGTGGGTCAGAATCTCTGCCTTTAGGACGCAAAGCCCTGTGGAGGCGTTCAAACTCAATTGGAGATTCATGTGGTCTTTCTAAAAGATCATTAAAGATGGAGAGAAGAGTTTGGGCAAGGTGGCTAGGCTCAATTGCTTCTGGTACACCGCGCACCCTTAAATTGTGTCTTCTTCCCCTATTATCCAAATCTTCGATGTGACGATCGAGTTCTCTTAGGTGCATGGTGTGTGTGTCAACCTGCTTACGCATATCATGGATAGCAAGGCCTTGCATATTAACTTTATCTTCTACCATGTCCAGCCTATAGGCTACTGCCTGTAAGTCAATGTGTAGCTCAGCTATTGCCGAGGAAAGAGACTCTTTGATATCCGACGCAACCGCTTTCAAGTCTCCTATGGTGAGGTGAGCAGGTTCAGAACGACCCGCTGCGGCAGCCGCCGCCATGCTCAAAGGCTGAGAAGAGAACTCCTTTGCAGGCGAATGCAATGGGGATGCAAGGGCGGATGAATCCGCGTGATCCGGAGTGTGAGATCGAAATAATTCCGGAATGCTGCGATTAGCCGGACCACCTGTACGGCGAGGGGATCTGGAGCGAGGAGTGACAGCCTTCTTATCTGCTTTCCCCATGTCGGCAGCGACTCTTGATTCTGATTGCGTAGCCCCACCTACGTGTGTCAAGGCTCAAGGAATTATATTACCATTTTCTCTGGGGTCAGACTGTGTCCCCCAAAACTAGAAAGTGAAAATAGGGATAGATAGTGGAAAACAAGCCCTAGGTTGTACTGTACGTCTCCACGTGCTTGAGATTAAAGGCGAGACAAGGAAGACACTTATTTTGCTGTGGAAATGCAGTGACTATCGCTGCCTTCCCTGTATATGAATCTGTGGGTGATGTAACGACCGTAAGCCTAATCTCAGCACAGCTTCCTTTTTTTTATGGGCTGTAGCAAGGTCTCCGCAATAAGCCGGTGTTCCCTGGGTTTGTGTGGGGGATGTCTCGATGGACTCTGGAATGCCGGTAGTTGTCTGAGGGATGAGGTATGCGTGCTAGGCAAGTGATCCTCCTTTGGGTGTGATTGCAGCCAGCCTGTGTAGGGTGGGAAAGGTCCTGGGCCCACTAGGCCGCATTAATCCTCGCCACCCCTGTATCCCATATGGGGGGGAGGGAAGGTGATCAGGATGCTCCTCCAGGACGTCCTGACAGGCACGGAGGGATGACAGGCAGCAGACCACAGAACGAGCGGGAGGGGGGGTTATCAGTCCTCCCCCTTCCTGATCCTGCACCCACCTTCACACCACCGCTGACCGGCCCGTCGTGCACCAGAGGGCTCCGCGGCTCCACTCGGCCGCAACAGGCCGCACCAGATCGCCACCCCAGAACGGCTCGGAGGGATGACAGGCAGCAGACCACAGAACGAGCGGGAGGTGGGGGTCATCAGTCCTCCCCCTTCCCGATCCTGCACCCACCGTCACACCACCGCTGACCGGCCCGTCATGCGCCAGAGGGCTCCGCGGCTCCACTCGGCCGCAACAGGCCGCACCAGATCGCCACCCCAGAACGGCTCCAAAAGCGCCTCCGGCTGCCCGGCCGCAACGTAGCAGGGACGGGTGAGTAACCCGCTCAACCCTACCCTCTCATACGACCTGGATGCCAGTGGAGCATATATCGAGCCGCCGGAGCTCCAGGTCATGCGACTTGTCCGGTCGCCATCTTGGACACGCCCCCTTTTTATGGATTTATGTGTGTAAAGCAGCGTAGCCTGCTTCCCAGCCTAGGCAAGATGCAGTGCATGTGTAGAACATGTAAAGATAAACAGGTGCAGCGCTAGGTGATAGTAGATGCAATATCATAGGTTACAGCAAGTGCAAACAAATAATATAACCATATGGTGATCATTAGTGGTTAAGTAGTTCAGAGTAATAAAATAGTGTGGCTCATGAAGGATCACAATTCCAGGTGTGTGGGTATCCTGAGCCGGGAGTGACAGATGATGTGATTCAAACGAATGAAATCCGCACTCACCAGAAGTGCGTTTAAAATACGCAATGCAAAATCCTGCATCACCAGGTAGTAAATAGATCATCCGTTCCCAAGTCAGGTCACGTCACGGATTACCACCCGGCCTCATCTGCATAAAGATTCCCTTGTCCATTATCGTGTATCACCATCTGGGGTCCTCTCTTTTCACAGCAGACGCCGTATTCCACAGACCCGTAAAATTAAGCCAACCAGTTCAATGTTTTGAAAACATTACTCATTATTTTATTACTCTGAACTACTTAACCACTAATGATCACCATATGGTGATATTATTTGTTTGCACTTGCTGTAACCTATGATATTGCATCTACTATCACCTAGCGCTGCACCTGTTTATCTTTACATATACTTTTCTGGAGGGTTTTTTTGGTTACCTTTTAGGTGTTCTAGCGGCTGGATTATATACTTTCTTTAGTATAAAAGGTAGCGCTCGCTAAGTATTTCTTTGCTATGCATGTGTAGAAGATGATGCATCTGTACACGCATGGCAGATGGCTTTGCAAGTACAGAAATCCACCATGCCAGTACAGATGTACCTCTGTCTCTGCCAGGTCCCAGATAAATGGCAGAGACCGGCAGTGTATCTTCCCATGCACTGAGACGTTGGGCTCTACCATAGCAAGCAGGTACCAATGTAAAAAGAATTTTAAAAAATTACATAGAGCAAGGGGAGGGTATTTTCACATTGCTTTAAATGCAACACAAGGGCAGACTATTCAGTGACTGTTCACTATGATAGCCAATCAGAAGCCTGTCACAGCGATTGGGTGATTGGAATTCAGGCCTTCCAGTCATGATTACGAAACCTGGAACTGTCACCGACAGCTCGGTCTCTCTACTAGGAATGCGCTGGGCTGCACAGCACACTGTCAGTACAAACAATGCAGTGCATATCTGCAGCCACATGGATAAAGACCCACTTCTGTAAGGCCTTATATATGCGTACACTCTATATATACAGTACAAGCTACATTCCTTTTGCTCAGTGTACGTAAATCAATGACACATTATGATACAATAAAAAACAGTAATGGATTAATTTTAAATTAACTAAAATGTGATGACATTAATGGAATGGAAAAACAAACAACATAAAATTAATTAAATGAAATAGAATGAAAATGGATACTGCACATTATAAAGTGCTAGAATACCAAACACAAAAAAATTGTAATAAAATTATGGCTGCTCTGTCACTTATTATATCCCTCAGTGTAGAAAAAATATATGCTCAACATAATATCACACAAAATGTAACAAAAATAATAAACACCACACAGTGATACAAAGACCCAAAACAAAAGGTGCAGTGAATAGTTCACATAAAAGCGATACTTCACCCTAAAGGGGATGTTCCACTTTATGTCCCCCCCCCAACCCCTCCTCTACCAGATTTGGCACATTATTTTTTGGGGGGAGCAGGTAAATAGTTTTGATAGGCACCTTAGATCCTCCCCTCACTTTGCCTTCAATATTATGTATCCCTGCCCAGCCAGAGGTGCTTGGATGTCTCAGCTGTATGGACTTCTGACACAGGGCCACCAACAATGTCATTTCTCCTTCCATAGTTGATGGTGTAGCTGTGGGGAGAGAGGAGTAGGCCTGATCCAAAACTGCAGTCTCCAGGGCAAAAGCACTAGGAGGGGAAAGATTGTGTTGTACTACAAGTCCCAGGAGTCTGTGCTCCAGAGGGAGAGTGAACTGTGAAAGAGTCATGTGGTAAGAGGGAGAAAGCTGTACTGACAGAAGATGCTAGTGCTGTGGAGAGACCCTGGTGCTCTGCTGTCAAAGGGGGACTAAACTGCTACAGGGAGGAGGACAACAAGTAGCATTTCCCTGTTTTCCCTGACTGTGCGAATTTCTGCTGAAGTTGTTATGTCCAGTTTTGCATTGCTGTGAGACTGCAATGCTTAGCATGCTACAAAGGAGAGCATCTGTGTCCAGGACGTCTGCTGCTTCATCGGAGATTGCTATTGCTGTGTTCGGGACTACCACTATCACTCTCAGGCTTATCTGGCTTGTTTTTGTAAATACTACTAGCCAGTAACTCTCCTGATCCAGCTTCCTGGACAGATTCACACAGGAAAGCACTATTTTGAGCCCATTCAAGGTTCTTATCTTTACTAAAGACCTGACAAAGGGGTAGTTTTTCCTGACCCTTGAAATGCGTTGGCTGTTTTAGTATGAACTAATAAAGGAATTTTGACTCTATTGTCCTTTGGACTGATGGTACTTACATTGGGGAACTGGAGAAAGTACAGAGAAGGGCAACCAAACTGATAAGAGGCATGGAGGAGCTCAGCTATGAGGAAAGATTAGAGGTACTGAATTTATTCTCTCTTGAGAAGCCTCTGAAGCTCAGCTCAGCTATCTCCTGTTTGTATATATGTTCCAATTGAACGATAAAGGCCTCAAAGTCCTAGGGTAGTGGTTTGATATATCTATAGCTTTCCATGTAGTGATTTGATATATCTATAGCTTTCCATGTCCCAACTATCTTTAGCTTTCCATGTCCCAACTATCTTTGGATCATATTCCTCTGGATCGAGTGTGGTGTTATATGCTCACCTGCAAAGCTGTGTCGGAGCGTGCTAGAAGAGAATTGACCAGCGCCATCTTGGCTACATAATGTCCTCAGGCAGATGAGTGGATAAAGAAGTGATCTATCACATCTGGGGTGTAGAAACTGCTGCCCTCTCTGTCATCACTGGTACCTGACCTGCCGATTGGAGCTGCCACTGTTGAGTTGCAATGCTGCTGAGCCCTGCGTCAGCTTAAAAAATCTCTGTGTGAGCAGGAGCCGCCATTTTACTTTCTTCTCCTTCCCCCTTCCTTCCCCTTCTTTTTTGGATACTTGCCATGTGTCAATGATATTGTAATGTTGTAGGGGGTGCTTTCGTTTGTCCAACAGAGATTTTTTTCACTTTTTTCAGCTCTTAAATATTTGAGGCACCCCCATATCTGGCCTTCTGATTGACCCCTTGCCTTCTGGAAATACAGAGGTCTCACCACACCATACACCAAGCCACAAATTGGAGGGAAAGAAACAGGGAAAAGGTTGCAAATGGACTTTAAAAGCACAGAAATTCCAAACACGTATTAGTAAAATCATTTGTACTTTATTATGACAATAAGTCATGAAAAAACATTTGCAGTTTAAAAGATCATAGTTACACTATCCCCGCAGACAATGTCCCACAGCCCACCATGTACAAGGAACACATTAATGATTAAGGATGTAAAGACCACCAAATGGATCCTATAAGGGAGGGGTTGAGAGACATTAAGTTGCAGGAAAATGACCCAACATGTTTTGCGACAATGATCGCTTCTTCAGGGGCTTAATAGTAAAATCTAAATGAAATATACATAAATTAGATATATAAAATTGCAACATGTGAATACAAGAAAAAGGGAAATTTATACCTTAACACAATATGACTTACATATGATATCAATATGCACCATGCAGCAACAACACCCTCCATGTACTGGGAGTAGGCCTCCTCTGTATTTCCACAAGGCAAGGGGACAATCAGAAGGCCAGATATGGGGGCGCACACATTTTGGCTGTCAGACCAAAACCTCAATGGTCTAAAATCCACCAGTAGAAAAAAGAGACACACTAATAGTATATACTAGGATTCAACCCAAAGGAATCACAATAGCACATGTCTATAGATATGAGAAAACTGAATATTATCCTAAATTAGGCCATCCCAGTAGTGATGCCTATTTATTAAACATTACCTTAAATAGAAGTATTTGTGTCAAAGATCAAGTGTTCTTACAGGAAAATGATTTTCTCTTCCTTATAAGCAACAGATGTAATGAAAAGAAAGGGGGATACCCTCATATATCGAAGAGCTGAAAAAAGTGAAAAAAATCCAGGTGTACTATCTTGTCACCCTATTGCAATTAGTCATCTTCTCACAGTCGGTATGTCATTATGGCTGATGTCATTATATAGTGGGCTACTATGGGGAGGAATGTATTTTATTTTACTTTCTTATCCTTCCCCCTTCCTTCCCCTTCTTTTTTGGATACTTGCCATGTGTCAATGATATAGTAATGTTGTAGGGGGTGCTTTCGTTTGTCCAACAGAGAATTTTTTCACTTTTTTCAGCTCTTAAATATTTGAGGCGCCCCCATATCTGGCCTTCTGATTGACCCCTTGCCTTGTGGAAATACAGAGGAGGCCTACTCTCAGTACATGGAGGGTGTTGTTGCTGCTTGGTGCATATTGATATTATATGTACTATAAGTCATATTATGTTAAGGTATGAATTTCCCTTTTTCTTGTATTCACATGTTGCAATTTATGTATATTTCTTTTAGATTTTACTACTAAAACCCTGAAGAAGCGATCATTGTCGCGAAACATGTTGGGCCATTTACCTGCGACGTAATGTCTCTCAACTCCCCCCCCCCCCCTCTTAGGAGGATCAATTTGGTGGTGTTTACATCCTTAATCATGAATGTGTTCCTTGTACATGGTGGGCTGTGGGACATTGTCCGCAGGGATAGTGTAACTATGATCTTTTAAACTGCAAGATGTTTATTCATGACTTATTGTCATAATAAAGTACAAATGATTTTACTAATGTGTTTGGAATTTCTGTGCATTTAAAGTCCAATTGCAACCTTTTCCCCGTTTCTTTCCCTCCAATTTTTGACTAATATAATTACCACAAATTACCCTTCTTTTGGAAGTGATCTGGCACCCGGATACACTCCATTCCTTTCTTTTGTTCTATACACCAAGCCACACCCGAAATGAAATGTGAACTGGGACATCAATTGTTTTATCAGTAATAGTTAATATTCCAGGCCTGTGTTTTTATGTGGTTTTACAATATGTCTGTGGCATTTTTTTTATTTTATTTCTACCACTGTTATCATCTGTACAGGATTGAGCAGATTGGTGTAGTCTATCCCTATTAATTCTTAATGTTTAATTTTTAACATTTTTTTTTTACTTTTAATTTTGTTACTGGGCAGCAATAATTCTAAGGTTTACCTATATACCGATCTGTGACTTCTGCCCCTCTCTGCCAATCCCTTCATTGGCTTCCGCTAGCCCAACATATAAGGGAAACATACCCTACCTTCACCTATAAAACTATACTTGAATCACCTCCATCAGATCATCTCCTGCAGCTAAAACCTTTTGTACCACCTCCCCCTCTATTCCTTCTGTATTGAACTGTGTTTTAATTGTACTGCTTTTTATTGTAAAAAACTACAAAAACTGTTGGTGCTATATAAAGCCTGTACAATAATAATACTATATATATATATATATATATATATATATATATTGTGGGGTTAGCTCAGGTGGGGGATCTCCTTCCCTGGGACAAAGGTAGACCGCACTGCAGGCTTTCGTCAAAATCTGACTGGATGTCAGTTTTATTAAAAAGGTTTGCAAGAAATGTCAAAATAAACAAAACATCAAAATAAACCCTTGCCATCCAGGCACTAACTAAACAGCAGATGATTCCTCTCTCAGAGGTGAAGGGCTTCTCCCTGTCACCAAAACAAAGTAACAGCAAACCTTTTCTTGCAGGTATAGTCCATACACACAGCTCTCTCAGAATACCTCTCTGAGTCCCAGGCCACGAGCAACTCCTTGCTCCAGCCCTGCCCTTTTTGTATCACCTGTTGGTGGACCTCAGTGGAGCCCAAACTCTGGTCCGGAACCACCTCTGCCATTGTGGCCCCGAAAACCCGGAGTGGACTCCACCTTACACCTCACAATATGATCTCATGTGAGGTGACACATATCGTCCATCCATCATTTTGCCGTTCATACTGTCACAATATATATATATATATATATATATGGGACTCCTGACCATCCATAACACTCTGGAACCTCCTTCACCACCCATGGCAGCCACCAACCCAAATCGGAAGGCTCACTGCAAGACACGGATGACAGCTTCAGGCATTGCCTTACTGATGGATTTTTTAACTACTTCATCATTGTGAGTTTTTATTATTTGTGCCTTATTAAAACTACAAGATACTGCATTTAGAAGGCGTCACTCTTTTTCTTTTCCCCTACATTATTCCTATAGAGTTGGCTTACTCTGGGATGGCTGCCACCTAAGCGGTTATATACAGTAGCTACAGACTTTTTGTACGTTTGTTCTCTATATTCACTGGATACGAGCCATTAGTGCGCTGAGAGATTTTCATATTGCTGAGAAGATAACAGTTTCCCCTACTTAGGGATCCAGTTAACCCCTGATCCATCCAAATTGGCAGCAGCTAATTATGAGCCTCTTATTATAAAACTAAATAACAAAATACAACAACTCTCTCAATGTGAACTAACCTGGGTGGGTAGATTGGCTGCTTTCAAGATGAAAATTCTGCATCAAATTTTATATTTATTCCAGACCCTTCCTATCCCTATTAAACGTGAACACATTCGATCTCTAACCTCATTTCTTAAAGCATTTGTTTAGCAAAATAAAAATAAAGCAAAATAAAAGCGCACGCTGCTCCTATACATAAGTGGGACAGTGGAGTTGGCTTTGTAGATCTACTTGATTACTATTACACTTCGCTTCTTACACAACTAAAATGCTGGTTTCATCCCTCTCCAAACACATTGTGGGTGACTAAATAATCCTCCTTGTCTAATACCCTGGATTTAAAATCACTCCTCCTAGCTGATTTATGGTCTCCTCTGGATTTACATAAACTCATCCTAACAATCCAGGCCTCCATTAAAGCATGGAGAACTTTTGTACAAAAATCAGTACACTTTATACCAAATCTGCAGACTAAAACTCGGCTAGAACTAGGTATTCTGTGGAAGAGCTGTGAAAAATAACATTCCCAAAACCTTTAATGAATTACTACAACCTTACAATAAGGGTGGACTGAAAATTCATGGTGCCCCCAGGCAGTAAGAGATAATGGGACCCCCTGTGCCCCGTCTACACTCAAGCCACACATACACAACACCCTACCTACATATTGCAGCTCAGCTGCATAGAAGGGGCATCTAAATATTTACTGCAGCAAAGACTGCATAAATGTTCTCAGCTTCTTTCCGTAGAAGCCACTGGGCACTTCCAGGTTTAAAGACGGATTTCCCTGATGAAGTCACATGACAGTGATGTAAAGCATAGGTCGGAGAGCGGAATATGGTGGCGTCATTTCCGACACGAATGGCCACAGCCATATTGGTACACCCATATCAGCACATGTGATTGATGCCTTGTTTGATCTGTTCCCATGTAAGTGCACATTTGTCTTTACAATAATTTTAATAATTTACAATATTACACAATGGAAGCACTTTTTCTTGTCTCCCTGGGAGTGCTGTGAGCTGGCTTTTATTTCTGGTCCAACGGACCCCAGGCAGGAGTTCTGTGCACTGACTGATTTCTGTGTCCAAAGGTGAAAGATATATTACCACCGCTGAACAGTATGGTCCACCAGTGAGGGGGATATCATCCCTACATCACCGTTTTGGATTCCACTTAAAGGGCCCCTGCGGTGAGTGTCCTGAAAGCCTTTTGGCCCCTTGGGGTCTGGGCGTGGAGGTGAGAAGGCATTTTAGCCAATGTGGGATTTATTATTCATTTACCTATCCACATTTGGTTTTTTTTGGATGCGTTTTTGCTGGACATTTTTGCACATGGACTTTATGTCACATTTATGCAAATTTTTTAGTCACGTTATTTATTTCTTCATTGTGTTATTGTATTTTACCATTTTCTGTTTTATACTAGTTGCACTTTATATATGTTTGCCACATTTATTTATAGTATTTATATGGTCACTTATTAGTCGTTTAATGTCATATGGCCTTTTGATGCACATTGTGTATGACCCTTTAGTCGCATGGTCATATTTTTTGGCCTCATTGTGCGTTGTTATTGTAATTTTTCTGTAATAAGTGCTTTGTCCACTTTTAATATTTAAGAACTTAATTTTGTACTTTCACATTTTGCTCCAATTGCTCATTAGTCGTATTCATGTTATTTCATTTATGTTATGACAGACTCATATCGTTTTGACCACGGTCACAGTTTATTATCTGTTACACCTTTTGGTCCTCATTTTGGACCTTTATTATTTTACCTTTCCCTTCACTCCCATATTCCTTCCATTTACTGATTACGTTATGGTGTATTATCTATTATCTTCTCATCTCATTATTTGGTTTGGAATGTCTGTGGCATTATTGTGATTAGCGCAACATCAATTTTCTGTTTGTTGTTTTTGCTAGTGGTATAGCCAGGTGTGTGCTGCTGTCCCAATAGCCCCATCTTTTCTAGTAGCGGCGCAAAAAGTTTTTACAGGATTAAAGATGGCTGCCATGTGGGGGAAGTGAAAGAGATAGGGGAGTGAGAGGATGAAAAAGAGAAGGGGTGTGTGTGAGAGAGAGAAGGAGGAATGAGAGTGAGATGAAGGGATGAAAGAGGAGGGGGTGAGAGAGGAGGGGTGTGTTTTAAAGGAAGGAAGGAAGGAATTGAAAGGAGGGGAGGGAGGTAAGAATGAAGGGAGGGGATGGAGGAAGGAATGAATGAAGGACAAGGAGGGATGGAAGGAAAAAATGAAGGGAGGGGATAGAGGAAGGAATGAAGGTAAGAGAGAAAAGGGATAGAGGGAAATAGGGTGAAGGGGGGTGGGGAAGGAAGGGGAGGGGAAGGAAGGGGAGGGGAAGGGAAGAGAGGGGAAGGGAAGGGAAGGGAAGAGAGGGGAACGAAGGGGGAGGGAGGAAGGGGAAGCAAGGACGGAAGGAAGGAAGGGGAGGGGAAGCAAGGATGGAAGGAAGGAAGGGAAGGGGAAGGAAGGGGAGGGGAAGGAAGGAGGGCAAGGAAGGACAGAAGGAAGGAGGGCAAGGAAGGAGGGCAAGGAAGGACAGAAGGAAGGGGAGGAGAGGGGAAGGAAGGAAGGAAGGAAGGAAGGAAGGAAGGAAGGAAGGAAGGAAGGAAGGTGAGAGGAAGGAATGAAGGAAGGAAAAAATTAAGGAAGGTGAGAGGAAGGAATGAAGGTAGGGAGTGAAGGAATGAAGGTAGGGAGGGAGGGGAGGGAGGGAATGAAGGAAGGAAGAAAATGGATGGAGGAATGAATGAAGGAAGGGGAGGGAAGGAAGGAGAGGAGGGAAGGAAGGAGAAGGAGGGATGAAATGGATGAAGGAAAAAGGGGAGGGGAGGTAGGGAAAGTGAAAGGAAGGAAAGAATGAAGGGAGGGGATGGAGGAAGGAAGGAAGGAGAGGGAAGGAAGGGAGGAAGGAGAGGGAAGGAAGGGAGGAAGGAAGGGAGGAAGGAAGGGAGGAAGGAAGGGAGGAAGGAAGGGAGGAAGGGAGGAAGGAAGGGAGGAAGGGAGGAAGGAAGGGAGGAAGGAAGGAAGGAAGGAAAGAAGGAGAGGGAAGGAAGAAAAGGGAGGGAATGGATGAAGGGAGAGAAGAAAGGAAGTAAGAAAAGGGAGGGAGGGAGGGAATGGATGGAGGAAGGAAGGAATGAAGGAGAGGGCAGGAAGGAATGAAGGAAGGGAGAAAATGAAAGGAGGGGAGGGAGGAAAGAATGAAGGGAGGGGATGGAGTAAGACAGAAAAGGGAGGGAGGAAGGAAGGATGAAATGGAGGAAAGAAGGAAGGAATGGAGGGAGGAAGGAAGGAATGGAGGGAGGAAGGGTTGAAGGAAGGAAGGAATGGAGGAAGGTTGAAGGAAGGAATGGATGGAGGAAGGTTGAAGGAAGGAATGGATGGAGGAAGGGTTGAAGGAAGGAAATGGATGGAGGAAGGGTTGAAGGAAGGAATGGATGGAGGAAGGGTTGAAGGAAGGAATGGATGGAGGAAGGGTTTAAGAAAGTGAGGGAGGGGGGGGAGAGTGAGAGAGAGAGGGATAGAGGGAGAGAGAGAGAGAGAGAGGGATAGAGGGAGAGAGCTGACCTGGTGCATTAAGAAGCATCACAGAGCTGCCGGCTGATCTGGACAGGGGATGCAGAGCAGATCCTCTCTCCTCTGCGCTGAAGTTGTTGTGGAGGATGGGGGAATGGACTGGACACTGTCAGAGAAGACGAGGCAACAGAGACCTGCGAGGGGGGTTTGGAGGAACACGGGGGGGGCAGAAGGTAAATCCGATGCACAATCAGGGAGGATCGGTGTAGGAGAGGGACATTGACAGCACCTATCCCTCTGCATGGATTTAATTGAGACAGCTGGAAGCCTCCCCCTCCTGCAGCTTTCAGCTGCTTCATTGAAATCCATGCAGGGAGATTGGTGCCGTCACTGTCCCTCCACTGCACTGATCACCTCTGACTTTGTTCCTGATACATATCATCCATGGGAGGCAGGGTGTGTGCAGGGTGTGTGTGGTGAACACCCCACACTCATGGATGATATGCCTCTCACCTTCCCACTGACCACCGGCTCCATCACCAGCACAGTGTCCAAACCTGTCACCCGACTCTCTCTGCCACCACGTGAAGTGATAGGTGAGCTACTTCTGGGTCGGGATCTGAGAGACTGTCTCCTGCTCTGCTCCCCACACTTTCACTGGACAGTGATCCGCTTAAGGGCCCCCTACTGACCCCAGGCCCTTATGCAATGCCCGAATGGTCAGTCTGCCACTGCTTGCAATAAACCTTCTTCTGAATTATTTTCACACGTGCGCATTACCCATTTCTTAAAAACCAACCCTAAACCTTGATTTATATGCGCCCACAAGCCTGGCAGTTCTACACAATCTTATTCCACCACACCAAAGGTACCTCCCTATTTTACTCTCTCCTCCAACATAAAGAGGTATTTCTTAAAACTTCACCAGTGCTAAAATGGAAATCTGATTTAAAATCTATTTTATCAGTCGACCAGTGGAAGAGAGCATTATGCTATTCCTACACTATAACACATTGTATTAATCATTGAGAATTATCCCAAAAAATACCACTAGATAATATCTTACCCCTTATAGACTTGCCAAATTTTCCCCCAAACACTCCTCTCTATGCTGTAGAGGTTGTGGACAGGTGGGAAACATCCTTCATATTTTATGGGCCTGTAAACATTTGACTGGGTTTTGACGCCAAACGTTTCAAATAATATCCAGCCTGACTGACATACTATCTCCTCCTGACCCAGTATTAGCATTACTCAACTTGGCCATTGAGAAATGTCTTATTCCTTATTGTACTCATATACTAAATATCTTGCTAGTGGCCAAATCACTAATTACCAAAATGTGGTGAAAAAATATAGCACCCTGTATATCAGAACTCATAGCCATGATTAATCTTAATTACACTTACAAAAGAATGCTTGATCTCAGAACCAAAATTTGAACAAACATGTAAGTATTGGATTTCAGATATACCCATTTGAAATTGGTTGATATGTACCTATGAATGTTGCCTATTGTTTATTACTTTTCAGGAATGTCATGTTTGTTTTCTTTTTTTTCATTTTCTTCTTTTATCAGACAATTTACTGAACCTATTTGAATTAAGTTGTGTAATACTGTTGTTATACATTTCCTACAATCACTTACAAATTACTCTATATACATTGTAAGTCCGATCACTGTATGTTTATTTCTCTTAAAATTCAATAAAAATTTGATTGTTGAAAAAAAAAAAAGTTCCAACTATGCCCGCCCTCTCCTTCCAGCTGTACTATTTGTTCCAACAACAGAAAGTGGACAGGTGGATGATTTAAAGTTCCATCTTCTCCATGCAGTGCTTTTCATTGTGAGGATAGATAGTACAGCTTTTATAAAGCAGGGGGGTGGGACAAAGGTACTACCTCACCTTTATTATCAAATCACAGGCTGAGGCAGGTAGGTGGCCTAACTATATTGTAAATTGCAACAGGACAAAGTCACAAAGCTAGCTATGCTGTCAGTCAGGGCTGTGTAAATTTCAGGACTGGATGAACAGTCATATAATCCTTTGACAGGTAGAACAACTTCCAAATATCTATAGCGATTTGCCTGCAGGTCAGTTTTCTACACTGCTTGTAACTATGACTTACATGTGTCAGTTTTTTTTAGAAGATTTGCTGAACATCTAAACAGACTCCACAAAACATTTAGTATCATAACATTTTAAAGTTTCTTATCACCTTTAAGGTACAAATATGATTACCATAACTCCAAAAGAAAAGAGTAAATCTTCAACCAATATTTTGAATGTATGTTCACTTTAATTATCCAACCATATGGAAAATAAAATCAAATTCCTGTTTACTTTGAATACCCAAACATGTGCAGATGAAATAAGTAAACAAGAATTTGCTTTTCACATGGTTAGATAACTGGAAAAAAAATAATTACATTTCACATGCATTGAACTGTAAAAAAAAATACATGGTATTTATTCAAAATAGTAAGCATCACAGTGGCAGCAAAAATTATTTTTCAACATACATGAAAATTATTTGCAAATTAACTTTTACCA
The DNA here is from genome assembly GCF_062004578.1 of Staurois parvus. NCBI lineage: Eukaryota > Metazoa > Chordata > Amphibia > Anura > Ranidae > Staurois > Staurois parvus. The sequence continues at coordinate 401,017 of NW_028318416.1, forward strand.
GTTAAAAAAAATGTTTAATAGGTGGGACAATTAGAATGTGATATTTTAATATCTACTATTGTTTAAAATAACTTCAAACAAGCAACTAAACACCATAAAATCTTAGTAATATAAAACAATTGCAAAATATAAGTTGTTACAATAAATTGGCTTATGGTCATTTTGCTAAAAAAAAGGTTAAGAAACTTTTTGTTGAACTTTCAGAAAGAGTGACTCATATATAGCCTGGTCAGAACATAATAAGGAATACAAAATGCAAACATATTTTCTAAGAAATTGAAAGATACTTTTTTTTTTCAAACTCTAACTGCAATGGGAATATCAAATCTTCACAGCAAATTTAAACTGATAATTGCATTCATTAAAATGAAACAAAGAATTCTTTTGAGAATAAGTGTTTAGTTATATATTGTCTCTACAACCAATTATTGGTCTTCTTTGGCTTGGCTTCAGTAAACAGTGCAGCCTGGAAACTTCAGTATGATTCAGACTGGAAACATCATTCTGTAATTGTTTTGCACAATGAAATACAGTAATTAGGATTTGAACTGAAAATATTTTCTTTGCATTAATATATTTTTATATGTTACCAGAGCTTGCTTCATAGGACTAAATGACTTACAAAAATATGCTTGATAGGATGGTTGTAAAAATGTAAGCCTTTTAATTTAGAAATATATACAGTACTGTATACTATATATGTTTAAGTTGTTCTACTTATCAAAAATGCACTTAATTGCCAGATACAAAATATATGCTTTGAATTTTGCCATAAATTCATAAATGACAAACATTCCACAGTTATGTTCTTAAACATTAAGTTTTGTGTTGATCCAATATTGTACGTTTTTATTTTATCACACAGCAAACACACTATGTTTTGTTTAACTTGATAAATGTCAAAATTTTGCTTTGGTAAGTTGGCCGTAAGGTTCTTCCAGTAGCAAAGTATGTCCACGAATATTGTGTGGGAGAATTCAAATCAAACATTTGTAGGATACTTTATTCTACTGGGACTCTCTAATGTTTTGGATCTTCAGGTTTTCTTTTTCTTGCTGCTTCTGATGCTGTACATGGTGACATTATCAGGAAATATTCTGTTAATCCTCATGGTGAGACTTAATCCTCGCCTTCAGACGCCTATGTACTTTTTCCTGACCAACCTTGCCGTCATTGACATTTGCTTTTCCTCAACTGTGGTGCCCAAAATTTTGGTAAACACTATATCTCAAGACAGAAGCATTTCGTTCTTTGGATGTGCAACCCAGCTGTACTTTCATTTAGCTCTAGGGGGAACAGAATGTTTAATATTGGCTGCTATGGCTTTTGACAGGTACATTGCCATTTGTAAACCATTACAATACAACATGATCATGAACCACAAACTGTGCCTTTGTCTGGCTGCTGGATCTTGGACTTTGAGCTTCCTTATTTCTGTACTTCTTGCAGTGGTCACTTTTGATTTGCCCTACTGTAAAGCTAACCAAATTAATCATTTTTTCTGTGAGATGCCCCCTATGCTTCATCTGTCCTGTGCTGATATTTGGTTTAGTGTGGTTGTAGAGTGCACTTCAGTTGTATTAGTTGTTGCAGGCTCTTTTTTACTCATTCTTATATCTTATCTCTTCATTGCCATGACTATCTTAAATATACGTTCCACCAAACAACGGCAAAAAGCTTTCTCTACGTGTGCTTCTCACCTTTCTGTGGTCTTCCTGTTCTATGGAACAGCACTCTTTATGCACTTACGCCCACCTTCCAGTTACTTCCCAGAACAGGATAAAATTGTGTCTGTCTTCTATACAGTGGTGACACCAGCGATGAATCCTATCATCTACAGTATACGAAATAAGGAAATCAAAGCTGCTATAAAAAAATCAATGGCTGTCATAGGTTGTCATTAATTTTTTTTTCCTTGTAAAAAGTAAACTCTGTGGGTTTGACTTACTAAAGGCAAATATCTTGTTTATTTTGCAAGGTAAATTGTCCCAGAGCTTAGTAAATATGGGGAAGCTCTGTTGACTATCGTCCAATCATGTGCAAGACTAAATGCTTTTTTTTTTGTTTTCCTTGCATGTCATTAGGTATTCTTTGCAAAGTGAAATTTCACCACATTAACTAACCTAGTGAATGAAGTGGAGCTCTGATGACCTCTACCATCCAATCATGTGGAAGCAAAAATACAGGTTATTAATTTTCTGTTTAACCGCTTGCACTCCAGAGGATTTACCCTCCCCCCCTTCCTGACCAGACCATTTTTTGCTGTTTGGCACTGCCCTATTTCAACTGGTAACTGCGTGGTCGTGCAATGCTGTACCCAAAACGAAATGTATGTATTTTTCACACAAATAGAGCTTTCTTTTGGTAGTATTTGATCACCTCTGGGTTTTTTTATTTTTTGAGCTATAAACAAACAGACCAAAAATTTTGAAAAAAAAACAAAAAACAGTATTTTCTCATTTCTGTTATAAAAAATGTCCAATAAACTCAAATTTCATCATAAATTTAGGCCAAAATGTATTTTACTATATGTCTTTGGTAAAAAAAAATCCTAATAAGTGTATAATAATTGGTTTGTGTGAAAGTTATAGCGTCTACAAACTATAGTATAGATACTGGAATTTTTGCCATTTCGTGCTATACGGCACTAAGCTAGTTTAATTGACAATTGCGTGGCCATGCAATGCTGTACATAAATTAAATTTATTTCATTTTTTTAACACAAACAGAGCTTTCTTTTGGTGCTATTTGATCACCACTGGGTTTTATATTTTTTGCACTATAAACAGAAAAAGATCTATGGTATGGATACTGGAATTTACACAGCTTTTACTTTCTGACTGCCTAACACATTGTGTGAGGTGCTAAAATGCCAGGGCAGTACAAACAACCCCAAATTACCCCGTTTTGGAAAGTAGACACCCTAAGCTATCTGCTGAGAGACATGTTGAGTCCATGGAAGATTTATTTTTTTCCCACATGTTTTTGGAAAATTATTATTTTTTTTTTTTTTACACAAAGTTTTCCTTTAAATGGTATATTGCTCACACATGCCATGGGTATATTTGGAATTATACCTTACTACTGAGTATGAGGATACCACGTGTGAGACTTTTTGGGAGCCTAGCCACATACAGGAGCCTGAAATCTAATGAACC